>NW_008584984.1:0-16560 GCF_000691845.1 Merops nubicus
CTTATTGTGGCCTTCCAGTATCTTATGTTCACAAATACTGTAGGATGCTCTCCTCCACTGCTATATTTCCTCAGATACTTGAAGGTAACTAACCTATAAAGGAACCATCAAATATCTTAATTATTTAAAGTACAGAATATAGAAAAAGCCAAAGTAATACAAACTCCTGCTGTACATGGAAGGTATCAGGTGCCTCAAAGAAGATTCTGGTTTTAGAGAAGAAAGAGGGAGAAGAAACAAGATTAGATCACATTTCAGTTCAACCATAAAAGAATCAGATTTCTTGTTAAATTTATGAGTTTGATACATGGTGAGAATCCTGTGACTGCTGGATATCCAGGACGGGTATTTTAGGTATAATCAGAATGTATATTTGGTGTTAAATTTTGTTCCTACGAGTGAAATTCCCATTGATTTAAATCGCCACGGGTTTTCTGGCCTGCACAGAGATATTTTCTGTCATCTAGATCATTTTAACTTGATAGACCAAACTCATAGAATAACAAATCTTTCTGCAGTTAATGAATAACCTAGCAGATTTATGGAGACATGTAAGTGTCATGTTCTAGAGAAAGTTAATACCTGCTTTAGTGGTGCCAGAACATTACAACTTTGTTTATAAATATACCTAAGTAGAATTCCCTGAATAATCAGTCAAAACACAAATTTACCTCTTGCCTTAAATTTTGCAACAAGAAAAGCTGGTGTACAAGTCTCAACAGATACTTTTTTCCTATGGAATGTTTGTTGCAACAAAGGAGAGGTCTTCTCTTTGTAGTACCAGCTTGAATCTTAAATAGCTGACTTTAGTGCTTTTAATCATTCTTTCACAGTGAGTGAGTGATCTGTTTTGTGGGTGGAAAAATTAATTGTTTTCCTTCTTTGATTGATTCATCACCTTGGTTGGCTGACAAGGCTCTATGCTATGACATGTTAGTAAGTTGTTCCCGAAACTCACTAACGAGATGCACCTGATAAGAATATAAATCCATCAGTTTGTTGTCATTCTTAACAGTTCTGTATTCCAGACAAAAAGTATGATTTTTAGCTTTATTTATCATTATTTTAGAGTAATTAAACACATTTAGTTTAGACACAGGATTGTCTGTGTGTTTCCAGCTCCTGTGCAAATTAAGGGAGTTTATTTTTATAAATTTAAGCTGTCAAAGGAGATACCAATTTCTGGAAAGGTATGTCTGAGGTTAGATCTGTTTTTCTTACTCTCCTTGGACAAAGGCTTAGCAGAGAAATTAGTTGTAACAGAAAGTGGAGACTTACTGTAATAGGTTTAATAAGTTTTTACATCTGAGAGGCACTTGTCCAAGAAAAGTCTTCTTAGCTCCAGATTTACTCAGTGGCCCCTGAGAGGCCTGAAATTGTGAAAGGTAAGCTTTACTAGTAAATAGAAATCTTACCACTAAACACCAAGGCAAAGAAGTCATTGAGTACCTTGACCTTTTCTTTTTGATATCAACAAAGACAAGTTTAAAACCTGCATTAAAATTGCAGGTAGTTCCTGTCAATCACAACTTTGACTGTATAGCCCATAATTCCTGGTGTAAACAGTATTCTTGATGTATCTCTAGCTGCAGTAATCTCTCTGAAAAAAACATTCAAGAAAAGCTTATTTGGATGCTGAAATTATTCTGATACCTGATAGCTGAGCAGATCGTAGGCACAAAAGCAATCATTGTCATGGAGTTTTCAAATATTCTCTTATCTGGAGAAATGCATTACCCCTCAAATTCCTCTTCTTTCACCTTTACTAAGTTTCTATGATACTTTAAATATGTGACTAGCAAATCTCCTGATTCACCTGTGGTTACAAAACTTCGAATCTTTAACACTGTAGAAAGTGAATATTCTATTTTTTTTTTTTCTTATTATATCAGTTTATAATGTTCTGTGGGTTTAAGAATGAAAAATCAGATATTTTAAACAGAAAAATCTTTACAGTCACACTGTCAAAATCATTAAAGTGCATTTTTTCCTCTCAAAACAAATATGCATTTATTTATTTATTGTGTTTAGGAGCGGTCTAAGAAGTCTATTTCACAGAAATGAAAATTCTGTTTGTTAGTAGACCAGAAACAAAATAGAGAAATATTTAAATTTTATCAGATCAGATTAGTCGTATCTTGTGGTTTGTCTTTAATTTTTCCTACCAAAATTTCTTTCTGATACAGAAGTCTGGAATGATATTTTCTCAGATTTATATCTCTCCCACATATTTTCCTTGCTCTGTCTTCTGCATCTTGGTGGATTGAGTAATCATGTTTGATGAATTTGTTCTCAGGGTGTATATTCTAGTGCTTGACTGAGCAGTAAATGCAGCAGTCACTGACATAATCTATACAAAGGGCTTTCCCTTTGTATAGCTTCTGGTGTAGTCCATGGATCAAAAGCACAAATTTGAAGCATAAAAATGGTGACAGAGAGTAGCAATGCGTTGTACTTGTTTTAAAAAAACAATATTAACCCATAGCCTGCACTGGAACGTTACTGATGTCACTCAATTATAATTGTTTGCTTTCTAAAATCGAAATTCTGGCAGCTAAAGAATGCAAAACAGGTTTAATTAAACATGAGATGTGGGAGTCTAGTGGTTTGACTTAAATGAGTCTGTCAGCTCATTTTGTCTTTAAATGCTGTTGCTCCTCTGATTTTTGAATATCGTGCAAAAGCATTGAAATTCGTGCTTCAAAAATTCCCTCAGATAATACTCTGAAGGGTCATGAAATTTCAGAGGCATTTGTACGCAAATTTCTATCACTTCTATAAATTTGAGCTTTTATCGGTATGGCCAAGGCAATGGTACACTGGTCGGTGTCAATTATATTTAATTTTTTTTTTTTTCAACATGGACTTCTTCATTAACATTCCTAAGATATTCTGTTCTTCTCAATATAAGTAATTATATAATACTTATATATCTATAGGTTTTCTAATATTACAATACAAAAATGGTATTTTGTTGTTTTAAAAAAAGAAACTCATAAAATAAAATTCCATAATTTTGTGAAATATGTTTAACATTTCAGGAAAATAAAGGTGAACTATGGTGTGTTTATTTATTCTTCCTCCTTTTATCCACAAGGTGCTCGAGCAAATATTCATAACTGGCTTTTGTGTTCTTCTTCTGTCATTAAAAGATGAACTCAAAAGTTCTTCACCTTTCCCAAAATTTAAAGCACAGCTTGAAACTTATCTGTATTTAAGAGATTTGAGTAGAATCAACTGGAGGACCTGTCTTGATCCCTTTGAGTTACTTGGTTTTTAATAATTACATTAATTGTGAAGAAAATAAGCCTTAAGGCATCAGAAATAATCAGATTATTAGTTTTCCATATCTTTTCTGTCTTTGACATATGAACGTACTCTGGATATATGAATATCGATAGCACTGAAAAAGAGTAAATATTGTAAAAAATTGCTTTCCTCACCAGTGAAGATCTTGAAAGTTGCTTGGTGACTATGGACACAATACTTAATGTACAGGAGTATCACAAGTGAAATGAAGCATGTGATTGGGAAAAGCCAGCACAGATTCACCAAGGTCAGATCACGCTTGACAATCCTGATTGCCTTCTACCACAGGGTAACCTGCTTGGCTGATGCAGGGTGAGTGGTGGACATTTCTCCAAGGCTTTTGGTACAGTTTCCCATAGCCTACTCCTAGAGTCTAGACAAGTGGTCTGTGTGATGGGTGGGAACTGGCTAGCTGACTGCACTCAGAGGGTGCTGTTAAATAGCTTCTTTTAGGCACAACACTGTTTGGTGTATTCATAAGTGATCTACATGACGTGATCTAGTATATCCTGTGATGACATTTGCCAACGATACTAGATTAAGTGGGGAAATGGACACTTTGGAAGGGGGACCCATCCTGAATAGACTGAAAAAGTGGGCTAACCAGAACCTTACGAAGATCAACAAGGACAAATGTAAACCTGGAAAAACATAATACAAGCATGCAGCTGAAATTTATCCAGCTGGGGATCAGCTCTCTGGAAAGACACCTGAGGGTCCTGGTGGTCAACAAGTTCAATATGAGTGAACAGTGTGCTGTTGATGTGGTGAAGAAAGACAAAGGGGTGCTGGGTTGTATCAACAAGGGTATCACCAGCAGAGATAAATTAGTCATTATCCCACTCTACCAGGCCACACTAAGAATATTATGTCAAGTTCTGGTTCCTGCTATGCAAAAAAAAGATGTGGACAGGCTGGACAAAGTCTACAGAAGGGCCACAGGGACAATCCAGGAACTGGGAAGCTGCCATATGAGGAAAGGCTGAGAGCACTGGGTTTTTCAGCTGTGAGAAAAGAAGGCTCAGGGGAGACCTTATCACCATGTTTCAGTATCTGAAGGGTGGCTACACAGAAGATGGAGACTCCTTTCTTACAAGGAGCCACATGGAAAAGATGAGGGGTAATGGTACAAGTTACTCCTGGGGAGATGTTGACTGAACACAAGAGGATAATTTTTCAAAGTGAGAACAATCAAACATTGGAATAACCTTTCCAGGGAAGTGGCAAGTTCCCCAGCACAGGACACTTTTAAGATGTGCCTAGACAGGATGCTGAGCCATGTTGTCTAGACTGTGCTTTTGCCAAGAAAGGTTGGAACAGATGATCTTTGAGGTTCCTTCCAACTTGGTATTCTATGATTCTATGATTCTTCTGGTTTTTCAGTAACTTTTCACTCTTTTTTTTTTTCCTCTTTTGTTAGTCATAGACTAAGCAAGACTTCTTGAAGCTCTTCTGTTCCATCTCATCCTTTTCTTTTAGACTGTAGTGGCTTTTCAAACCTTAAGCTCATAAAGAACTAATTAAGTAAGACTAGTGCTTAGATTAGGCTTCCAACAACAATTTTCACATTTCTTTGCCTTTTTCACATGAAAGCACTGTGCCTTCTCTTACTCCTCCCTGCCCCTTACTCACTAGATGCTTTTTTGTGGGTAAATGTGAACATTATCTGTCAACATTATCTGTCTTATTGTTGGACTTTTGGTTAAGGACTTCATTACTTAAAGTATGTTTTGTGGTGGCCCTACTGTCCTGGTCCTGTTGCCTTTATCTATATACCACAACATGTTGAAAAACAATATATGCAGATTTTCCTCATTATTTGCTTCTATTGATATTCACAGATTTTCAGGATTTCTTGCACTAAAAATTTCCAGAATCTGTGTCTGCTTCAGGTTCCTGTGGTTTGTGTTACTACATGTCTGTACTGCTCTTAAAAGTAGTAATTATATTTACCAGCACAGTTAGAGACTTGGTTATATTAGCCAGGGAAAGATGTGGACAGATACCTCAGGACTCAAGAGGCAGAACCCCAGATGATCCATTTCTACCATTACATCTACTGCTTATCCTGTAGTGCCTCATTCATAAAGGGCATTCTGTCTCCCAGCAGTGCAAAAAAATTTGGTACAAGGAATATGTGTTCAGAGAGGTTGAGGGAATCTTCATAGAATAAAAACGTCAGCTAAGACACATTTGTATTTTTGAAAACTAGATTGCATAGAGAGGTTGGAAACCTATAGATTATGAAAAGATTCACTGTCTGAAAATGAATATACAGTTAAAAAAAATATTTTCATTTTAAAAGGGGTGAATAGAAAGAAAAGGAATTTGGTGATGACGACACATTTAAGGCTATTTATTTCCAGCTATTCCACTTATCATAAATTAATAGTTCATGTATTCTGAAGTCAGTAATTGTCCAGCAGTAGGTATTGTTTGCCATGGTCACCTGACACTAGCCCTATCTCTATTCTTCACATTAGTTACGTTTCTTGTTGATAGAGAAGCTTTAAAAATTATTACTGTTCAATTTCTTCATCAGTGACAGAGACAGTAGAGCTTGTATGCACCCTTAGCAGATGACATCAAACTGAGTTATTTGCTTGAGGGAAGGGGTGACATCCAGAAGGAACTTGACAGGCTGTTGGAGTGGGCCCACGTGAACCTCACGAAGTTCAGCAAGGCCAACTGCAAGATCTTGTACCTGGTTTGGAGAAATCTCAAAAATCAGTACAGGCATGGGAACGAGTAGTAGATAAAGTCAAACTTCAAATGAAGTCCAGAAGAGGGCCTTCAGAATGATAAGAGGATTGAGCCCATCATCTATGAGGAAAGCCTGAGGGGATGGTCAGCCTGGGGAAGGCTACAGGGGAAAACTTATGGTCGCCCTTTAATATGTAAGGGCAGCTTAAAAGAAAGATGGAGAGTGGTTTTTTACCAGTGTCTGTAGTTGCAGGATGAAGAACAATGGTTTTAAACTGAAAGTGAGTGGACTTAGACTGGACATAAGGACATAAGGATGAAAAGTTTTCCAATGTCAGTGGCGAAGCACCGCAACGAGTTGGTTAGAGAAATTCTACACCCTCTGTCACTGGCAATGTCCGAAGTCAGGTTGGATGGGCCTTTGAGCAATCTGATCTGGAGAAAGAGGTTCCAGTGTATGGCAGGCTGACTAGACAAGAAGATATTTAAAAGTCCATTCTTTCCAACCCAAATCATTCTGTGATTCCATGGTATATCCAAAATAAGGGCTTACAGGATGCAAAAGGTTTTTCTAATATAAAAAGATTTTGAGCATGATTTCTTTAAAAAGGAGTGCAACACTTATTTTCCATCAATATGTTGAACAAATGTCAGTCAATCCTCTCGTAAAAGCATAGGTTGCTTGATAGATTTTCAGTTATTTCTATAGGAAAACAGAGATCTTAATCCGAGAATGTCATTCAATGACATCTGCAAAAATGGTGTTTTGTTATTTGGAAGCTCATTCTCAGGATTTTAATTTTTAATCTATTTTAACCTGTGATTCCAGAAAGACATACAAAGGCATGCATACATATCATAGAATCATAGAAATTTTGGGGTTCAAAAAGACCTTTAAGATCATCAAGTCCAACCCTTAACCTAACTCTACCAAGTCCACTGCTAAACTGTGTCCCTAAGCACCACTTCTACACCTCTTTTAAACACATCCAGGGATGGTAATTCAGCCACTGCCCTGGGCAGCCTGTTCCAGTGCTTGACAACCCTCTCAGCTAAGAAATCTTTTCTTATATCCAACCCAAACCTCTCCTGGCACAACCTGAGGCCATTTCCTCTTGTCTTATCACTTGTCACTTGGGATAAGAGACTGAGCTCTACCCGACTCCAACCTCCTTTCAGGGAGTTGTTTGAGAGCAGTAAGGTCTCCCCTGAGCCTGCTTTCCTTCAGGCTAAACAACCCCAGTTCCCTCAGCCACTCCTCATAAGACTTGTGCTCTAGACTTCTCCATCTCTGTTGCCCTTCTCTGGACACACTCCAGCACCTCAGTGTCTTTTTTTGAGTGAGGTGCTCAAAACTGAACCCCATGCTCAAGGTGTGGCCTTGTGTGTGTAGCCACACAAGCACACGTACATATAAAAGCACAGGCACATAGGAACAATCTTCCTCACTTCTTCTCTAAGCGACATTCTTGACTGAATTCAAAACCTTTGGATCTCAGTGGAGATATTGTCTCGATTTTAGTAAAATCCATGTAAAATCTCAGGAAGGAATATTGTTACAAAGATTATAGAGAAAATTTTCTTGATTATACCTTTGTATCTACTGAGTTTGTACTGATTTCTAGTTACTGATTATATTATCTCTTATTGCCCAGGCATGTGTGATCAGTCAATGTTTCTTAAATTGTTGACTCACTTATTTCTGGTTAACTTCACCAGGATGATGTCTTCAGATAAGATTTTTATTTTTTTTCCATTTTTCTCTGTTACAGTTATTAAATGTGACAAATGGAGCTGGAAAATTTTCTGTTGCAGAAGAACAGACAGAAACCTAATGTGTTTAAAATTTCATATTTGGCCTGGAGATGTGACAAGTGTTGTGGATTTGAAGATAGATCCAAGTAAGTAGCTCTGACAATGTCAGAGAGAAATAAGAACTCTAAACTACTGAAAAAAGACAATGGTGTTGAAGGATAAGTAGTGCTACTGTTCTCAGGGATTTTTTTTTCTTGTTTTTGTTTGTTCCTGTAACTAATAGTTAAGGTTTTTTCCTTCCCCCATCCTGGCCACCAGTGTGGTTGACTATGTTTCTTCTGTACCATGCAGTATATATTTAGGGTGTACTTCCAAAACAGAAAACCAGGTTTGCCTGAAAGATTAGATTCAGGTTACTTCTGTGATAGACTGTAGCCTGGATCTTCTACTTGCTTATATGAACCATGTCCCTGTTGGCAAGACCATGATCTAATGGAAAGAGGCCTGCAGAGCAGTTTATACAAAGGAGCAAATGTTCTTGTGCACATCTGGGAGGTTTATTTTAACAAGTCATAGTCTTGTACTGCAGACTGGTTGCATTCTGAACAGCATTTTCATGGAATTTCATCCAAAGTAGTTCACATCTTTCAAGACTGTTCTGCAATATAAGCCACAATATAGTCAGCAGACATTTCAGAAAAGCCAATACGGATACTCCTTTTGGGACATCTATTTTATCTCTGCATTCTTTATCTCATGAGAAGTCTTATTTGTCTTTAGTAATTATTGTGTTGAAGAACTTGCAGATCTTGACCTTCATTACACATGAGAAAAAGCTCCATTAACTGCTCTAGCAAACCTGGACAACATGATGATGTGATCTACTACCCAAAAGTAGCACCTCTATTTGTTTTTTAATTTTTCTTTTAGAATGTCAATAGCCATTATTGGACATCAGCTGGAATATTAATGGTGAAATGCAACTACTTATCCTGCCTCAGAGCACAAATGGGTTACTAGGTAGAGATCAAGATGAAATTTCCCTCCCCCAAACTCCACAACTGTGTGTGACTGTGGAGGTTTGTGTAAGATTTTATACCTTCCTTTACATTGTTCAGCATTTGCCATTACAGAGACTTTTTTTTTTTTTTCCTTTTCTTTTTAAAATGTCTTATTATTCTTATACAGCATTTTTTTAGAAGCTCTGACAGCTGGAGAAGCCTTTCCAGATTGATTGGAACAGTAATAATACATTGAAAAATAGATTAAAATTTTTAGGCATCTAAATCATGTAACAATACAAAGTTGTCAAAAGATCCCAGTCAGCACATACACTCAGACTTTACATCACACTGGAAAGTAATTCTATTTATCCCCCATTTACAAACACTTTAAAATCAGCCTTGGAAATTATATTGACTGACAGTTCTAGGTAGCAGCTAAGTACACTTTCTTTTCTACCAGAAGCCTCTGGAAGGATACAGTGAACGGTGGAGACTCATTTACTGGTTTGATCTAATTCCACTGACCAGCTTAGGTGGTATTTCTAAGAGTTATATGTTTTTCCATCTTGCTTTGTAACAACAATAATAGCAATAACAAAAGTTTCAGGCACATTATTCCTGTTGCTTTCACTTCTACGCAGCAATTCTACAACTAGGAAGAAACATAGTTTGTTTCTCTAATCTTAAAAATTATTTTGCTGGTTTTTAGTATTCAGAAGGAGCTTTAGAAACATTGTTCAGCTGCTAATGAATGCGGCAGAGAATGATTCACTAGGCTATTTGCAACAAAACCAAAATTTTCCAAAACAGTGTGTTATCCTGTTTAATACTGTTCTTTTCTTCAATTTTGTATAAACAAGGTCTTTTTAATCCTAGTCTTATTGATAAACCAGGAGTATTAAGCAACGTGTTGCCTGGGACTTTTCAGAATCATGGCAATGGTTGGCATATCTATGTCTTAGGTGTCTGGAAGGTCAAAATCTAACCTTTTGCAAACAAGGTGAAAACTGTACATTTCAGTGAACTTGGATTTTCCTTATTGCTTTGGAAAAAAAAAATCACAAACATATGTAATGTTGCCCTCTGAAATTACGGTTTTATTTATAACTTTCTTTTGACATTTGACAAGATTTAAGTCACCATAGCTGGAGTATATAATAATGTATTGGACAGTGTAAAAGGCTTTATTAATGTGATTTTTACTATTTACAATTACAATAATAATTATTTTGAATCATGATAGTATTTACTATTCATTATTATTTTTATTATTAATAATACTACTGATCATCCTCTTTAACCAGGAATCCCATAATAAATTATTTGCTATTATAAAACACAGATATTCTTGAAGAAAGTGAAGCTTATTTCCTAAAAGTTGTGATAGGGTTGCCAGTGATATTATTAATATCTATTCAATGTATGTTGTTGCTTCATCCTTAAAAATCCCTGACATTGAAGACATCTTCAGCCAGCTCAGTGATCTTTTCCCTAGAAGACAAAGTAATTAAAAATAATGATAAAAGAATATTGTACAGGTTTTGAAAGATCTTGTGAGGAGAGAATTCATATTAAAGTTCAACGGTCTTTAATTAATTCACTTTTAAATTTACCAATTTTAAATACAATTTCTGTTTTCCTTAACTTGAATATTACATGTATCCAACATATATTCTCAAACAATCAGCAGCTTTTGATGTCAAAAAGTAGCTCTTTTTCTGAGATAACCTTACATTATATTTCTCATGTTAATGTATTCTAACCATAACTTGTTATATGTTAGTATACTGAAGTTCTTGGGATTTTAAATGCAACAGAAGCTTATGCTTTATGCAGATGCAGTTGGCTATTACCATAAAATCTACACTATTGTGAAGGCAGAAGAGAGAAAGGGGAATGCCATACAAGTGCACAGGACAGAGCAGATGCAATACTTGCAGGAGGTGTTGATTCTTCCATCACTGCAGTGCAGAGGAAGCTTTGGCCATGTTGCAGGAAAATAAATATAGATACAACACATCATGCAGTGCATCATGTAGAATCAAGTTTATCTGGTGTGCTATAGAAAGGATTTTGATCCAGAGCAGGAAGGAAGCGTGTGGAAGCACCCATGGGTTAAGACCTACAGGAGTATTTTGTACAGAAGCTATGATTTTAAACAAGGGAAGCAACATGGGTATTGTTGGGGCCACACTGAGCACCATAAGTATTCACTCACTCTTTATATATCAATTAGCTCTGGCAATGCTTAACAAAAATAGATTCTGAACTAGCAAAGTTCATAGGTATATGATTTTCATAGGTATTTGAGGCTTCCTTTGCCTGTTGTCTGACCTCAACAACAATAGTTCAGCTTTGATACAAACATCATGACTCTAAGCAAATGTGGCAAGGAGCCTTAACCAAAACATGCTCTTTCTTAACAGAGACTAGAGCTTTAGGCTCAGCCGCTGATTAATATGAATTTATTGTTTCAGAAAACATTTCATAGCCTAGATTTTTTTTTTTTTTTTATCTGAGAGCTCTAGTTTTACTGCTTTATTTGGTAAGGACTATCAGATCTATTTATGTAAAAGCATTTAAAATTATCAGTATTTCTGACATATATATTTCCCATTTCTTTTGTTAGAAAGAACTTCAGAAATTTGACTTGAATTCCCAGCCTAAATATATTCCCAACTAATATATATATACATTTAATCCCATGTTAGTAACATTTGGCTTAAACAGCTCTTCTGGTTTATAGTTTGCCTGCTATATATTTATAAAATGCAGTCATAACATTTCTGGACCTTTGTTTTAATAGACTTAACAGACAAGCTGGACTGATTTTTGCTCAAAACTGTGTTATTTCCCCTAAGAACTCCACAGGTATTTTCTGAAACCTTTCCTGTGTTCAACTTCTTTCTTGAACTTTGGTGTCCAGAGTTACGTTCAGACATGTCTGACATGGGTTGTCTTCAGGTATTTACCTAAAAGTACCCCTCATTTCTCTATGGCAATATCACAATTGAGGTGATATAAATCACCAATACACCCAAAGCTCTCTTCTTTTTAAGACTGTGGTTAGCAATCCATCCGTCTAATTTTCTCCTTTTTATCTACCTTCATGGTCCTCCTCAATCTTCTCAACTGGTTCCTCATTGTTTAATTATTCTTACATTAATCTAACACTAGCTTCATTACTGGTATTTCATGCAGTCCCAAATCAATTGCTTTAAGCCTGAAGCAATTAAATCCACCCCCCAACTCTTTTTGTCTAGAAAATCAGATCAGCCACCTTGTTGTAGAAGAAAGGGAGAAAGTTGTTTTTTCTTGAATAAACTAAATTGTATTCTTTTTTCTCACATCCATGTTACTACTTTTTCTATTCTGCACTAGTTTGATATATTATTTTTATATATATGTACTTTGTACTTTCTTTATCCTTACTAGTTTTCCTCCAGACTTAATGTCACCATTTGTTTGTTTTTTTTTTTTTTCTAATCTGAAACCAATTGCTTATTAAATTTTTATTGTTCTTACTACACAACAGTTGCAGTTTTGTTTTTTTTTTTCTTTATTATTTGGGTGCAGAACTTCATGTGAATCTCAAAATACACCTTGAGAAGGTTCTAGCTCTGCTTCATTTCATAAAATTCTTATTTTAGTCTTATATTTCTTGACCTCAAATAAAGGTTTTAATTTCCAAGGAATTTCTTCTGTTATATTCAAACCTCTGCTTAATTCCGAAACTCTACTTCAAACACTTGCGAAATTAGCTCAGAGTGTCTTCAGACATGTTCTTTGTCCCTTTATTATAACAGGACTGATAACACTGTTAGCACATTTTGTTTGAAAAACTCTCAGGGAGAACCTTCTCAAAATAATTGATGTATACTTTCTCATTATAAATTATTTTCTGAGACTACAAAACACATGTTGCAGACTGGTAATATAGGGACTCAGTACAAAATACAGAGCAAGTTTATTATGCCTTCAACATTACATTTTAAGTCTAGTAATTACTTTATTTTCAACAAATATAATGAAGAGTTTATACCATCAGGTCCTCAAAAACTCCTTTCAAAACAGTAGTGTGACAGCTGTAGTTGTTTTTATTGGTGAAGGCATTACTAGAGTGGTTTTTCAGTTTATTCTGAATCACATAGTAATTAATTAACAAAGTATAAGCAAAGAAAAATTAATAATAGCTCTATACATTCCTGGACGTCTCCCAGAAACAAAAGGTGTGCAGTGAACTTCAAGAATGCTATCATGGATAGAAACTATGGGTTTAGGAAAAAAAAAAAAAAAAAAAATCTAATAGTATTTTCTCACACAGGGCAAAGACCTTTTTTCGTGGTTCTGAAAGTTCCCTAGTTCTGTTGGCCACATATTTCTGACCCAAGCCAGGATGCTGTTGGCTGCCTCTTCATTCAAAATGAAAAAAAAATAGAACATACAATGCTCTTCATAACTTCAAAACAAAGTTTCAGTTTCACACAGTGAGTCACAAGGCTATTTTTTAAGTAAGATGTTAAGAACATTAAATATTTTTTGAAATTATATTACATACAATGATATATTCTGTGTATTTAATGAAACAGGGACACAGGTAGAAAAAAAAAATATTGTACCCATATAATTTAAAACAGCATCAGAAGATACATAGTAAAGCAATCAAGCTCAAGTATTCTCACTCTAGAAGTATCAAAACTTAGTAGAGTCGTAGAATCACAAAATGGTTTGGCTCGGAAGGGACCTATAAAGATCACCAAGTCTTACCAGCCTGTCATAGGCAGGGACATCTGTCACTAGGTCAGAATGTTCAAAGGCCCATCCAAACTTACCCTGGACATTTCCAGTTATGGGGCATCCACAGCTTCTCTGGGCAACCCATTCCAGCATCTCACCACTCACATCTTAAAAAACATCTTCCCTATGTCCAATTTAAATCTGCCATCTTTTAATTTAAAACTATTGCCTCTTGTTCTGTCACTGCAGGCACTGGTGAAAAGTCTCTATCCAGCTCTTTTAAGCCCCCTTTAAGTACTGAAAGGCCACAGAAGGCTCTTCCTAGAGCCTTTTCTTTTCTGAACTTTACAACTTCAACTCTTTCAGCCCTTCTTCAGAGGAGAGATGTTCCACTCTCTGACTCTTCTTGCGGGCATTCTCTGGACCTGCTCCAACAGGTTGATGTCTTTCTTGTGCTGGAGCCCCCAGAGTTGGACAAAGCACTCCTGGTGTGGTCTCATGAGAGCAGAGCAGAGAGGGAGAATCACCTCCCTCAACCTTCTGGCCACATTTCTCTTGATGCAGCCCAGGAAACTATTAGCCTCTGGTCTGCAAACACCATTCTAGTTGTTTATCTTACTTACTTTTAAATTTCTTAATTAAGAATGTATTTTAATTAATGGCTTATGAGAATATTAATTAAAATATAATTTTAATATGAGAACTCTTTGTTTTCTATAAGCTAGCAGCACATTATTTACAAAAATTTAAGGAAATGAATAAGTAAGGATATCATAAATCTTACACTGACCGTATCAACTAGTACATTTTTCATACCAAGTAAAAATGTAAATTTCATGCAACACCCCAGCAACTTTACTAATGAGCTATAGATTATTTTCAAGATTATTTTTCTCTAATGCTGACTCCTTAACTAAAAATATTTTTTTCTCCAGCTATAAATGGAACGGAACGGGACCTTCTCCTTGTGAGGCTCATTCCTCTGGAACAACAGGCGTTGCTAATAGGTATTTTCAACAGATGGGACAGGACTAATTTTCCACAAACTACCACATTTTACGGGCAATATTTTCCAACAGATGTCAAACTTTCCATAAAGGTGTGGAAAACACTGATGCTAACTGCTTTAGTAGCACACACATCAGATTAGCCCATGACCATCTCAGTGGCAGTGCCACCTCCTGGGTGTACAGTTGGAGCCACCACCATCTGCACAAACATCATCATACCAGTGTACAGTCTAATGGCCCTACCTTCTGGTAACTTCCTGATTTGTTCAGCCTATCCTTGAAATGTCTGTCTTTTAAGAGAGGGAGGAAGCTAATATAGAGTTGGGAAGGAACCTTGGTAACATCGTTGGTTCACCTCTCATTTTATCAAAGTAATAGCAATAGATAGAGTGGCTCATCTCATAACTGATCTGTCAATTCTGTCTTTATGTGACTATTCAAGGACAAATGTTCCTAGGGAATTTTAGACCCATTATCAATTTCTTTATTGCCAACTTTTTACTGGCAGCTGATTCTTCTGTTCACTGAAAAATATTCTTTCAGGTATATATCACTTACAGACTATGTCTTCTGGAAATTTGAATCTACAATGGAGTAAGGAAAAAAAAAAACAAAAGGGATACTGGAAGTATCTGTGAAGTTTAATCTAACAGAAATTTGCATGATGTTCATGATTTCTAACAGTGCCTTCAAATTATCACACTCATTTTTTAAAAAAAATAGGCTGTGTACACGTAGTGAATTAAGGGATTTTTATTTTTTTTTTAGTTAGGTGTAATCTGTCTATTAAAAATGGAGCCATTTTGTAATGCCTTATTCAAAATATGCAATTTTTTCAAGCTTTGTGGAAACAAATGTTACTAGTGTAAACATAGTATCAATCAGAATCATCAATTATCAAAATAAAATACTGTGGCAGCTAAACCAGAATTTCACTTCTAGAGCTGATTGAAATTTTAACTACTGAGAAATTACTATTTCCTTTAACAGGATGGACTGGTGTATGCATGATTTAAAACTCTTAAAGACTCTTCCTCTCAGCTGCCTCTAGTGAACCAGAGTAATATCCCAAATACGTAGCTGATTGGAAGCTTTCCAGGTTTTAGGCAAATTTATATGTATAACATGAATGATATGCGTTGATAATTGAATCAGCCTGAAAGAAGGACAGGTTGACTGGCAAGCAACTTATATCTTTTATCTTCTTGAAAACAGAGTACTCTTCTGCATACATTTGTGAAAAATAGTTTGTGACTAAAACAAAACTCCACTTTTGAATAAATGGTTAAAACTGTTGCTTATCTTGAACATTTCATTACCATAAAACACCTGTAGAGAACTAATTTTTTTTTTTTTTTTTTTTTGCTTCGGGGCTAAACAACTGGAAACCACACCACAGTTCCTGTTCAATCCAGTATTGTAGAAGATAAAAAAATGTATTTTCCCCATTTTCTTTCTGTAAAATGTCTGATTTCCTTTAAATTTAATTTTTGATACTGTATTGCTATGTGTGCTGTACAGATTTACTGGGTTTTTTTTTCATTCTTCAAAACAAAATATATTATTCTATATCTATTTTCCTACTACTTGGAATGACAAGGGAAATACATATTGTCTGTCCCTCAAATCATTCCATTCAAGAGTAGGTACAGTTTTGATTCTTTTTTTTTAAATCTAATCTTAAATTCATAATGATTTTTACAATGTTAAGTCTTCTGAAATGCACTTTTTTACTGATTTTTTTTAATGTTGCCCAGTTAAGCTCTCTTACAGTTAAGCTAAGAAAGATTTGACAGATTTTTTTTTTTATTCTTTTTTTAAACCTTGAATTATATAAATCAGATGACTCAAGAACCTCTCTTTTCATGGTCAAAATTATTATTATTTAAAAGTTTAGTTGATTCCTTCTACTTTCAAAGTTCTTGAATGTATGCTTGCATACGTGTTGAGCATCTATAACATTAAATACTTGTTCTGGATTTAGCTCATATTTGCATGGAAGTGTGGTGTGTATATCTATTCAGGGGGCTTCATCCTGCTGA
>NW_008584984.1:16575-21765 GCF_000691845.1 Merops nubicus
AAACTGTTCAGTTTTCAAATTCTATTTTGGGATCTTGGCATAGGTGTATGTGCATGAGGATGTTTATGACAACACACAGGTGAATACAATAGAAAAATGAGTTTCATATCCCTGCTCAGTGAGTCTTTAACTGGGACAGGATCAGTAATGGGAGGCAGCTCAGCTTGACATGTCTGATAACATAGAGTGTTAACCTATTCAGTAAGGATGTAGAGGTCTAAGACTTCCCAGACAAAGCTTGAATGGAAACTTCCAAGACAGCTAACTGCCTCAGCTCTAAGCTGTCTGTTATTTTAAGCTGGGACATCTGTATTTTTCAATGAAAAGTCCAACCTTTTCAAAACATTTTGGTCTATTCTGATCATAAGCTGAAATTTTCCCATGGAAAAACTATGAAGTCTGAAAATTCCCGACCAGCTGTTACACTAAATCTGTTTAGCCCAAAGCATAGAGTATTTTGAATTGTGTTAGGATTTAAATGACATATCCTTTAAAGCTGCTGTGAGCAAATAAACTCCCTTGCTGACAAGTATAGGATAATTGCTTTCAGAAACACTGTTCTTGTTCACATATATTTTAGCAATGCCTTCTCAAAGAGTTAGGTGAATTGGGATATAGGAATAGTATCTGTGTTCAGAAAATATGTGGCTGGGTTCTAGATAGATATGATAGGTCTTTCCTTGATGCATGTGTGTACAAGCACAGCAGGAAATAACTGTTCAGGAATAAGATTGACTCATAAACTTTATATCAGCAGCAGCAACGATGAGCTGTGCCAAATAAAGTATCTAAAGGAGGAAGAAACACTTACATTGTGCATGAGTGGACCAGCTGCTATGTTTCCATAGGCTAACCGTAACCCAGCCTGTGCAGTCGTGTTGTGATGGCCAAATGCAGCTTGCTTTTAGTTCCTTACCTTCAACTTTTCAAATAATTCCTGTATCTCCAGGAACTTTGCTTGAATGTCTGTCCTTTTCATGGGTGTCTAACTAGCTTTCATTTTTAAATGCACCAAATTCTGTCACTCCTTAGCAAAACAAAGAATAATTTTAAATTTGATATTGTGATAAAGAACAGAGGCTCTGATAGGCTGATCCAAATAAAAGTCTGTATCCATATACCACTGAGATTTATATGAATGATTCCCTCTGAATAGAAGAAAGTTCTGAACACAAAATATGTTTAGATATCTGTATTATAGACAAAGACTTAACAGTATTTTAAAAAAAATGCTCAACTGCAACAGAAAAAGGAAAAATAGCTTAAATTAAAGATAGTTGTGAAGAGCAATAAGGTCTCCCCTCAGCCTCTTCTTCTCCAGACTATCCAATCCCAGTTCCCTCATGAATCTTCATAAGCCACATTCCCCAGACCTTCAACAGCCTCGCTGCCCTACTCTGGACCCGCTCCAGCACCTCAATGTCTTTCTTGTACTGTGGTGCCCCAAACTGAACGTCGTACCCAAGCTCTGACTTCAGCAGTGCCAAGTACGGGGGCACAATCACTTCCCTCCTCCTGCTGGCCACACCATTTTTGCTACAGACCCAGACGCCATTGACCTTCTCGGCCACCTGGGCACACTGCTGGTTCATGTCCAGCCAGCTGTCCACCAACACCCCTAGGTCCTTTTCCACCAGACAGCTTTCCAGCCACTCCTCCCCAAGCCTTGAGCATTGCCTGGGGCTGTCCACCTGCCTGGGCCATTGAGCTGCCATCTTCTCCAGCAGAATGCCATTGGAGACGGTGTCAAAGGCCTTGCTGAAGTCCAGGTAGACAACATCCACAGCCTTTCCTTCATCCACCAGGCAAGTCACCTGGTCACAGATGATCAAGCTGGTCAAGCAGGACCTGCCTTTTATGAACCCGTGATGGCTTTGCCTGATAAAGGATTCATAAATTATTTTGGAATTGCCGTGCCTTATAACCTGCTTAGCACTTCCTAGAAAGTCTGTTTCAAAGCAGAAAATTGAATTCAGGCCATCCCAATGGTAAGCTAATGGACTAATTGCTATTTGCTTTTCCCTAACTGTGCTTTTTTATTGTTGATTTCTTAAATATGTAATTTATTGAACACTGAAGGTATATTCATTAGGTAAGCTCTCTTTAAAAAAAAAAAAAAAAAAAAAACAACCATTTTTTAGGTAGTGAACCAAGTCCATGGTTTTACAGATTTCTTTTTCTGCTTGAATTTTAATATAACATTGCTTATTTTTCAGCTACGGTTTTAGCCATTTTCTTAATTTATCACTTTAAAACTACATTTTGAAGCTCTCAGGGAAAATATCACAGCTTTGGCCTATTACAGAACATGAAGGCTAACTGGTATAGGTGCACATTAGAGATACAAGACTATGTACAAGTACCAAACCTGAACTCCCAGACGTAAGATTAGACTGACTTTATGGCCAGATGATAGAACAGTATGTTTATCCAGACAGGTGTAGGTAGATCTGAGCTTGTCTGAAAAAGGAAAAGAGTAAGAAAGATGCCAAGAGGCAGGTGCTAGTCTTTGAGACACAACAGTGTGCCATATGGCTCCCAGACAGGATTTGGCTGGTGCCTTGTCAGATCTGAGTGTGGGCAGAAGACCTTCAATCATGCTGCAGCTTGTAGACATGTCCTTCACATTTCTGTGATTATGTTCTTTTTTATTTGACAAGTGCATGACCTATACTAACTATATCCATCTAAACGTTAAACAGCTTGTTTTGAGAGCATAGACTTTTACAGTAATTTCTTTTTAATTCACAAATCTGTAACTTTTTTTTGCATGATTCTTGGTAGAAATTGTGCAAAATCTGATGTTAAATAACATATTTCAGTGTTTCAAAATCCAGCCATCTTTACCTGTTTTTCTTGGATGTCAGGACAGAATGGTACTATTCTGTCTATTTAGATTTAGGGACTTCAAGGGCATTAGACATTAGTTAATTAGCTGTGACTATCTTGCTGGGAGTGCTGATATTGAGGTAACATCCCAGCACAGCTTTAACATACAAGAATAAACCTTGGCAGCTACCTTTAACAATCTGGCAGAGGATCAAGGGAACTAACAGGAGAGAATACAAAAAGACCTAGGCTGTTATTATAATGCTAAGGGAAATAATTTTTATTATAGCTTATTACATTATATTATAATCATTATTATGAACATTAATATCTTTAAAAGCTATTAAAATTACATCTTTATCTCATTAATAATTTACAAGTATTTTATCCATGTATAGATTTTCTGATTTGCTCAAATTTTTTGCTGTTGAGAACATATATGTGCTGTTACCTTCCTACTTACAGGCCATTCAGGAGGTGACTGGGAGGTTATGAGGCTGATATTTTGGTTCAAGATAGATTTTCCTCCACGATGAAGAAAAATAAGTGGGAAGAGGCTATACTGGTGACTAAGGATAATTTTTAATCCCTCTTGAAAGGATACATTGCTTGATATAATTTTGAAACCTTGATGGTAGTGGACTAAAAGTACTTTTGGCTTTTCTTGCTGTAGGATACTTCTTTTTCACATGAGCAAAATGACAGTCACTAACATTATCAAGAACTGGGGGCAAAAAACCTCCATGTTATCTCCAGAATAGTCATGGAAAGTTTGTATTGTTGCAGGGGAATAAATAGCAGAAAAAGATTCAGAAATTCCATTTTGAAAATGGAAGACAGACCAAGACTGACATGATAAATTTATGTTACTTAAAGGTGAATTAAAAAAAAAAAAAAAGAATGATTTACTTTTTTTTTCCAACAAGAGACTGTATTTTCATTAATTTAACTAATTCAAAGTATATAGATTCAAACATTTGTATTCAGCCGCAAAAACCCGCAAATAATATACTAAGTTCTCTTGCTCTTCTAGTCATATAATAGTCTTCTGGGGACAAAAAAATCCTTATCAAAGAACTTTTTAATTAAAACTATAAAGTTATGGTATAATCATATTAAACAAAATTCTTAAGCAAAGGATGTAAATGCATACAAAATGATCACTATAATGAGTGATATGCAGTCAATGACTTGTGTAAAAGTGAAATCAAAAGCAGATTAAATTTTGACAAAAGAATTTATCAGGCACTTAAATCAGACTTGTTAATAGGCAAGCACAATCAATAATAGGTATGAAATCCAATACAAGTTTAATACTCCATTAATCCTTTACTGGAGGCAATGTTCTACTTGAAATTTCAACTATGAAGCTCTGGTATTTTTTTTTTTCCCTCTCTGCATGTAAATAAGCCCACATAGCATACATTTCAAACACTTAACTGAAGTTTCCACTGAAACTTAATGAAAAAACAAGATCATATAAAGTATTAAAACTTTTTCCTATGCAGGAATAATCAGTCATACTACTGTCACCTTCAGTTCTGTATTTTAAAAGCTTAAAAGGTGTTAGCAGTAAAATTATGATAAGTGCTCCAGTTTTGTCACTCACCTGCATGGATCTCTCAGTCCTGTTGTCTTGGATATAGAGGTCCAAAATTAACATGAAGGTGTTAACAGAGGAAAAGAAACCAATAAGAAAGTTGCAGATGTAGTACCATTCTACTTTAATGATTCACAATGCTGTAATACATCTGAAATAGTGAAGAGAAGGTACCAGACTTACATTGTACAGAAAAAGAGAAACTGCTCTGCAAGTAGTGACTGTGTTTAGCACTGCCTGTGCAATTCATAATTGCAAGACTGCATCTGATTGTGGTTTTGCCTTTATCAAAGCTTGTGACAGCTGGTAAGCTGGATTTGGATTCTTGGAACGTTGAATAAATGGAACATTTATAAGAACAGATAGGGAGCATTGGATTAAGATTACCCTAGGCGTAAAAAGCTATTATTCAAATCTAAGAATAGCTATTTTCATTTAAAGCCAGTTCACTTACGAGGGAAATCTGACATAGTGATGAATTTGCTTCAGTATATGGACATCAATATATGTTCTGTGGCTACATCACCAATAACCACAAGAAATGCTGCTTAATATTTTAAAAGTTGTTTTTTTTTTTTCTCTACACAAAATACAGAAGTACCAGGTGCAAAACAGTTTAAGAAAACACCTTAATTATAGTTAATTTGATCAGCATAACCTTTTCTGTAACTCACTATCCAAAAGGAAGACAAAACCCATGTCATTTGGTATGCTCAGAGAACACAGCTTTATGCTTACTTCTTGTACTATTTGTCATGCTT
>NW_008584984.1:21809-37740 GCF_000691845.1 Merops nubicus
TAAACTGAACCAAGCCTTTGTCATCAAAACCATCTGTTTTACAAAGGAAGATCAGCATCAGAGTTAACCTGGAGTAGAGGTCTCTGAGACTGCAGTGTTGCCTAAACAATAATAGTAACTAAAAACAGCACTAGCTGCAAGTAATAGGTACTACATTGCTTGTTGTGAACCTCTTTTCCAGAAAAAGAGTCTGACCAAGCTTGTAGGTGCTCTTAGAGTTGCTGAGCATTTTGCTAAGAATGTTTCAGCTCATGCTATGAAACTACAAATTAGATACAGGTTTCTGTTGCTGTGTCTCAAAGAAAACCTGTCTGCGCACCCTTCATCTGATTGTTGACACTTTGCTTTGCCAGAAGGGTAAATGTATGTGTCCCCTCCTTCTGGATTTACCTTATCCTTCTGTATTTTGGTGTTTCAGAAAAAGTCCCTGCTTGCCCCTTCTCCTGCTCAGCCTTGTGAACTGTGTTTTCTGTAAACTCATATTGTTTGGCTTATTTGAAATTTTCTCTATAGATTAATGGAATTGTAGAAGATAAAATGTCTTCTATTTAAAGATAAAATTTAAGTGTTGGGTAAATTTGGGGGACTATAGAGAAAAATAACTGGGGGTGTGTACAGGGGGACAGTATTTCAGAATAAGGTAGGATGTTATGGATTTTTTTTTTATTATCTGTGAATCTTCAGAGCCTTAAAGCTCCACTACATCAGTCCTAGAGCAGTTGCTGGCTAATTCTCTGTCCTATATTTTATAAAATAGTAAAGAATTACTTAGACATTATTTTTGTCAAACTTTAGTTCTGTGAAAATCTTTTAAATCTCTAACTTTCAAAATGAAGGCAAATACTCAAATAGGTCTTATATATTATGATTGGTGGCATTTCTCAAGTAATGTAGACACAAAATGTATCTCAGGTGCTTTTCATTCATTTTAATGAGTGTAATGAAAAGATAATACACGCTGAAATGCACTGCTCAATCTGAGCAAGGAGTAGTATAGAATTAAATAGCTACTGTTACCTCTTAAGACTGCAATACTTTCAGCTTTTGGTTATCTTTATGTGCTGCATTTATAATTTAATTCCTAACTGAGTTGATTCAATGACTTTGATTCTTTCAGATTCTTCAGGAAAAGTTCTCTAAAAGAAGGAAGAAGAAACAATCAGATGACTCAATTACCTGAAAACAGTTTTACTACGTGATAAGAAGTTCTCAACTGGTATAAATCAACAAAACATCAAAGTCAATGAAGCTTAGCATTTCATGCGAGCGGAGGACTTGGCCCAATACTTGCATGTTAATTCTCTTCAGTGTTTTGCACATGGGAGTTCTGGTTCATAATGAGATATTCCAGATGTAATGGCATCACACTTTATAATGATTTGCTGTTGTCTTGTGCTGTTCTCTGTCACACTGTCTGTGAGTTTCACAGGTGAAACTGTGAAATTTTACATTTAACATTTTATCACACTTCTAAACTGTAACTGTTGACAATGAATTGTAATTGTGGTATTCCCCAGTGAATCCATTAGAGACCAAAGGAATCATAATTAAACCTGTTAATTTCTCTGTTGTGGCCTACAGAATAAAGAAGGAAAAGTGTATTGAGTCAAAATGGGAGATAAGAAGTTAACCATTTGTCCATATACCCAAATTCTTCTTATTCTTCTTCTTCTTCTTCATCTCAATTCATGAGAGGCAGAGGTTTTTAGCCTTATTAAGCTGGAGAAAGAGATCAACCTCAAATTTATAGTCCAACTATTCTCTTCTATGAAAAGCAGTCTCTATTTCTGGTATGATTCTTTGTTTATTAACTAGTTGTCAGGGTGTTCATAGTAAGAATTTGGATCTTTTAAATGTTGATGGTAACCACAGCCATTTCAGGACCAATGGCTTGGATTCAGGTTCCCACATTTTGCCTCAGAAAGTTATTTTATCTGAATTCTGCATTTTATACTCTCTTTTGGATGGAATTCAAGTAAAAAAAAAAAATTGTTAATGTCACCAGGAAGCACCTATGATTCAAGTATTGAATGAAGTCTTAGGAATTTTTATGCCAAGCAGTATAACATACATGAAATGTCCTCTTAAAATTCAGTGCTCCAGAGTGACCCAAAGTATTTTACTGTGCTAGAATTGTGTTGTTCCTTTAAGTCAAGTCAAGTGGGAGCCAAGGGGATAAAGGGTTGTGCAGAAAAATCAAAATGGTTGCCTTAATCTTACATTTCATGGAGATGTCAATAAAGGTTAGTGACATCTTTTTACTTTATTTCACGGCATGCCAATGATGCCATTACGTCTCATAGCAACACTTTAAATTAGGAGTCTCAAATAAAGCTCTAATCCTCTGAAGCTGTCGTTTTCCAGACCGCCAGCCAAGTGGTTACTTAGGAGGATGTGTATATAGCTCCTGGGCCACTATTTTTTCCCTTTGAAGTATGTTTTAAAGCTGTTGATTTCAGTAAAAGTTCAATAAACTGGGTGCCTGTGTTATTGAAAAGTTAATTAAAATGTAGCAAATTGTTCTTATATGTTCATCATACCATGACTGTTGCTGAATCTGTTCCCTTCTTAAGATATAGAAATGATACATCTGTACTACCTGACTGCTACTGTTAATACATATCAAATATTTAACTTTTTTTTTTTTTTTTGTGATAGCTTCCAGTATGTACTTTTCAAAGAACATTATTTAGTTTCCTGCTTTTTTTTGAGTTGAGCTGATCTTCAATATCTGCTACTACATCTTGGTTTCTGAACAATTTTAAAAGATTCTAATTTTTAGTTTAATAAATACTGTCTATGCTCCTGAGTTTTGTTGTTCTTTTTCGTTTTTCTTACCAATAATGATGGACTTTAAAACTTGTGTTGTATAAATATAGCTATTATAGTTCCCTTATTTTTTCCTTCCACCATGTAATTCTAGGTGTGGTGATGCTAGCAGTTTTTTCACAGATTACATGGTCACTCACTTTAACAAAACGTGATCAAAAGCTGTAAATATTCATCAGTGAATGTGACTCATGGTTAAAAAACATTCTATGGTTAAACACGGAGAGTTAAATGTTTTTTAAGAAGTTGAGAAATATGGAACTAACTGCACACTGTGAGGTGAGCACTGGTATAATAAAACAGTTTACTGCTATGAACACACAGTACTGTAAAGCACAGTACAAAAATTATGGAATCATAAAAATGTTCTCTGAAGGAACCTATAGAAGTCACCTCACCCAAAATACCATTCACAGTGGGTATATTGCTTGCACTGGATCAGGTCTGGTGAGGATTTTTCTTGCTAAGTCTTGAAAAACATCAAGGATAGAAATTTTGCAGGCTATCTTATGGCCTCTTCCAGTACCATCATACCTGTCATTAAACTGGGACCAACAATTTCCCAGAGCCCAGAGGACGCATATTAGCGAATTTATTTTCTTTTTTAGTTATTAGTAGGATAATCATTAGGTGAAAGATGTTAATCAAGAAAGACAATGTACAACCTTGAATTGCCATTTTCTCTACTAACTCTATAGACGGTTCTAAGATCTTCCAGAGAGAACGTAACTTATGCAGAGAAGGTATTAGAATTATTTTGTTTTTAAATATAGTTTTGCTGTTATAACCAAGGACTAAATGTCTGAAAGGAAATTCTACCTTTACCAAAGGAATAAAAATCTTCTACTTATTAGGATTTCCTTGTCACAATAAATTCACCAGAAAATGCAGAAATCATAGGAAATTTGAAAAACTAATCACTAAGTAAAATTATATTATTGCATCTGGAAATTTGAATACTGTAGGTATCACTTTCCAGTGTGGATGGCTTCTCATAGTGCTTTAGAATAACAGATGTAGAAAGTATGCCAAACCATCACCCACAGATAACATGTTAGAAGAGGCTACACAGAAGGGAGTTCTGGAGCCAGTAAGACATTGCTAAATTTTTTTCTTTATTTGGAATTCAAGTGCTTGCTTCTGGCCTGAGAATGGCACTAATTCTTGTTCAGGATGCATAACTTAAGACTCTCACAGGTTCTTACATTTTGTCCTTTACATGATAGACAGCAGTTGCTTCTTATTTTTCATAGATGTCATTCTTCACTTTCAAAGCATTCTTGAGGTGGAAGAAGGTGATAAAATACTTCAACAGTCCTTTCAGCCAGGGTCTAGGGCTAGGATTTCCCCCTTTCACATCACTATTTAATCGCAAAGCTGTGGGATGATGCTTCTATTTGCTTTTTGTTAGCAGAGGCAAAGCAAGCTCTAATATCTCAGTGAAAAATGAAGCAGTTTCAACAGAAGATTTTGAATCTCTTCTTTCAGAATAACTTTAAGCTTCAGGAGGAGACAAGTTTTGGTGTCATCTGAAGTATGAACTGAAACAGCTGTGCTTTTATCAGTGAAATACAGACTGAGAAATTCATGTCGGAAGTTTCTTGTGGGCATGCCATAACAGATAACAGGTTCTTACATTTGATATTTAGTCACTTATGCTGTTAAAAATATAGTTGATAAGAAACACTGGCAAATTATATTTATAATCTTTTAGCTTAAACAAAAAAACATGTTTTTTTTTAATCTGTTTCTCACTAGTGTGGCCTAGAAAATGAGCAGATGAGTGGACCCATGCCTACATTTACCACAGGACCCTTGGAAAATGTATTTCAGTGTTATTACACGGGCAAATCTGTTATGATAGGCTGCTGAAAGGACAAAAAGAACTGTGGGAATAGGCAATATATAAACAAAACTTTGCTTTTAAGTATTTAACATATAAATTAGATTATTGAAGAAAAAAAGGTGCTCTGTGACAATGTTACTGAGTAGTTTTACACATTAGACAAACGTACTTGCTGGAAAATACCAGCTGCACCTTCTTTCATTCTTGAGTTTCTGCTGTGTTAAACAAATTTGGAGGTAACCTATATGTATATTTCTGTGTTTTGTTTTGTTTTGTTTTGTTTTGTTTTGTTTTTAAAAATATCCCTTAAGAAATTTTATGATTATTTTAATGAAAACAAAAAAGTAGCCTCTAACACCTTCTTTCTTCAAATAACAATTAACCAAGATAATTCACTTCTGGAAGCTAAAGAATCATTAAATTCCACAGAAATGTGTGCAAAATAAGAACATGACTCTGCTTCTTATACAGTATGTGAATGCTACAGAGCTGAGACATCTTTTTTCAGTGTGATCTCTGTGCAGCAGAGGGAAGTTCTATGAAAAGAACTGTAAAATTTTAATAATTATAATTCTGTAATTTATTTATCTATCTATTTATTGGTTTATTTATTTAATCTTGAGATTTAATCTCATGGTAATGCAAGTTTAAGCTAGTGTCCTGGTTTGGGCTAGAACAGAGCTAAACCTGTTCAGTGATTTGACTTTTCAGCCAATGCTCTTTTATCTAACTGCACTGTTTGAAGTTAGCAGCCTATTTTTGCAGACAGTGGCTGCTTCTAGCAGTGATAACGCTCCATGTTTAGAGTCACCACCAAGGATTGGTGTGCAGACAAAAGTCACTCTTAAATCTTGTGTATCACACTGAGGGGGGCAGAAAATAAAAGCTGCACTTGCAGGGAGGAGCAGACAAGACAGATGACCCTATATTGACCAATGGGTTATTCCATCCCATATCTATCATATTCAATATAAAGCTGAGGGATTAAACCCCTTCCTCTCTTTTGCTGCTTCTTCAGTTGCTAGCATCTGAGGAGGACTCTTCCCATTCTGCCTTTGACCAGCACATCACCAGCCCTGTGCTGAAGATGTTTCTGTAGAGAGGGAGTTTAGAGCTGAATTTGGGGAGAGGGGTGGAATGTGATCCTTTAAAATGGAATTACATCAAGACCTGTGGAAAAATGGCAAGGATAGAAAACACTCTGTTCTTTTCCACGGTAAATGGTGATATGCATCATTTCTGTGCAATAATTGTTACACTTGGTATAGCAGGGGACAGGAAGACAAGATTACTTGGTTTTGTTACTGGGTTGCCTGGATGTGCCTAATGGGCAAAACTATTTGATGAATTGCTGTGTGTCATTCCTAGGACGACTGCCATTCATCTGTGTGGGCTTGGCAATGAACAGGATTGAAGGTGGTGTTTGTTGTCCCCAGGTCAAATCCAGAGTTCGAAGAAAAATGTCAGAACGTGTTAGCAAAATAAGGGAAAATGTACACACCTAGGTATAGGATTAGTGTAAATGGCCTTAAAGAATAAAGGAAAATTAACATAGAAAAGGGAGAGTAAACGTTACAGATTTCACATAAAGTTCCATCAACGTGGCAGGACTTTGAGAAAAAACCTTGGAGTAATTAAATGGCATGAAGTGAAACAAAATAAAATGTATGAACGGATGATGTAAGGGACTGCACAGACTGCAGTCTGCCCATGGTTGGCTGAGGACAATGTGTGCTGTGACACATCTGCACGTAACATCTGCAGGAACACAGCTAAATGCAAGATGTGTATTCATTCATGCAAAGCTGGAAGTGCTCAGCACCATGTCTCTCACCTTCAATCTTCCACATTGTTTGATCTGGCTTCAGAATATCAGGAGAGATTCCCTGATGCAAAATATTTTGCTGTGTTAGTCTTTAGTCAGTTAGTTCTGGCTCCTAACATTATTAGCAACTTGAGATGGTGCTGGTGGCTTCAGCAGAGTTTCCTAAGACACATTTAATTAGGTCTAGAACTTTTAAAAGTGCATCAATCCATTTAACAACAGTGGTCTTTTGCATCCCTTTGAAGCTGAAAAGCAGTTTAAAAATGAATGTGGATATCAAGAGGAGAGGTTTTGTACTAAAGAGAGTTGGCAGTTATACAATCTACTCTTCAGATCAGAACATTACAGTTGCAATGAATGTCCAGCGTCAACTCTTTGGTTCATAGTTCCTGTGTAAAAGATGTTTTATAGGCCAAAAATATTTGGCCTATAAAAAATTATTTGGCAAAATAATTTGGCAGAATAATTTGGCAAAAATTGCAACCCTCTATTCTTTAAATTGCCCTGATTTTCTGTCATTGTGAAGACTTAATATAACAGATAACCAGCTTCTGACTTAACTACACTTAAATGTTTATTTCATGCTAAAAATGAGGAGCCTCATCATTCAGCTTGTTATTAAGGAGGTAAGTCAAGGCAAGAGCTATATTAAGGTCAGAACTTGCTTGGATGATCTGTATATTATACAAAGGAAAAGAAAGGCTTTATAGAAAGTAAACAGCCTTTCACATGAGGCAATATAAAATAGTAGCCTTCTTTGAGCTAAGAAAACATGAGGTGAAAATAAAATGCAAACCAATAGCACTTTTTGGAGTCGGTGGTTTGTACACTAGAATATATTACAATAAATATTATGCAGGAAAAAATGCAGAAAAAAATGACAATTTTAACTTCTGTGGATGTATGATAGATGCTTATTAGAAACATTGCATCTCAGATTTTTAAAATGTCTTCTTCAGACACACGGAAGCAACCAAAGATTTTTTGTGAAACCTAAGAGACCTTTAACTTAGAGAAAACTATAGTGTGAATACATAATACGTCAAGATTTTTGTAAACTAGTAATTTGCATAAGCAAAGTGGTTAAAAACAACCAGAAATAAACTCTCTATGTGTGAAATGTAAAACTGATTGATTAAAGTGAAGTAAAACTTAAACAAAAAAGCAAACAAACCTTCTATGGTGTAATTCTATGTAGAAAGTATACAGTTTAAATACCAGTTAACCCATATATATGTGACAAAACAAACAATTAAATTCAAAATAATTTTATGAAACTTCCAAGAAAAGTATAGAGATGGTAGCAAAACCATTACCTGATGCATTCATGTGTATGTGATTTCTTGAACTCTGAGCCTGCAATCTCATAACATGAAAATATTAGATATGACTACATTATTTCTACAAATAATTCATTTTTTATAAGAATTCTAAATAAATATATACTGATTAAATAACCCAATCCATCCTTTACAGAGATAGATGCATCATTATGTGATGCCACAATAATATATTATTTATAAATAAACATAAACCCTTGATTTTCTTTTTATTCTGTCTTTAATATGTCAATAATAACACATCAGCTCTTGGAAAGTAGTTTTTTTCAGAAAGTACAGTAAGATGAGGTAATTTTACTGGAGCTAAGCTATCAAAGAATTCATACAACCTTTTCTCTTGTGCTTTGCTAGATGGTGCTGAATATTTTTAATGTTGCCTAAGGGACAGAACATGTATCTCTACATGTTCTAGATGTAGATTATCTACCTAATTGACCTGAATTCACCAGTGGAGATATTTTCTCCATTTCTCCTTTGGGAATTCTTCAGGCCATGGAGCCCAGAGAGTGTTCCATGGCATAAAGACCGGAAATTAGAACATTAATTGCATATAGAGATATAATTAATCTCCTCAATATATTCTGTTCTGAGCAATTAGGGCAGAAAAAAACACCAGCAAACAGAAACAGGGAAAAACCTGAGAGTACAGAGAGAATTTGAGTAATGAAAGCTGGTAGAACAGAAGCTTACTTATTGGGTCAGTATAACAAACTCTGGAAAAACGTGCTTTGAGACAGAATATTCTGAGATCTTGATCTACTCAAAGAAGTTTATCTTAAAAAAACATGGCTCTGTGCTTACATATTGCAAAAGGAAAGGAGAGAAGAGTTCAGTGGTGATGATATGCAGTGAGAAAGTTTGTTTGAAAATGCATTTGAAATTCTTACACTGATTTCTTTTGCTGCTTGTACATTTGCAGAAACGTGGTTAGGGAGAATTTAGAACTCTGCTGGATGCAAATTAGACATATTGGAGCTATGTTGATTTTCAGATATACCTCATCACCCAGAAAAATTATAATGAGTGTTTGTGATTAAAGGAAATGTGAAGAGCTTTTGCTCATTTAGAGTATTAGGATTGTCTGTGGTTGCTAATGAAGTGCAAAATGAAATTCTAGTAATGATGTAAATAAGGGCGCAAGTAAATCTAGAGATATAACTGGACTTCCAGGGAAAAGACAAACAATTTTGAAACTATGAATGGATAGTAAAGTATAATATTTTTGATTTGTCTCATGTTGACTTGTGTCTGGAATGGATATACTTTCAAAAACACAGAAAAAAAAATCAAACAAAAAAACCCCCACAAACAAACAAAAAAACCCCAAACAACTGACTGAGTTTGATGGATATGATAATCTAGCTGACAAGTGAGGTCATGGATTTGACTGTAGTTTGCTGGATCATTTATAAAGTCTGGCATCTTCTTCATTGTTCATGATGAGTAGTTGGGAATTTATGTTAAATGAGAGAGACAAATCAGTGTTTTCAATAAGACAGACTTTTTACATTTGCTCCAGGAATCTTGATGGAGAATAACTGGGTTTGCTTACAATATATGAACTTTTACACTAAATAAGAAATGCTGAATGTTTCCTTTTCCTGAAAGTAGGAGACACTTCCAGAAGTGCAAGACCTTATTAGGTAGTTAAAAGGTGTACACCTTTTCAGTAATATTGTTAACATGATAATAATGCAGAGAGAAAATTATTATTAGATTCATCTCTCAGAATATCTGGAGCTATCCTTTGAGTATCAGAAATGGGTAGGAAAGAATAATAATGTGATTTTTCATGAAAGAGTTTAGAGGTAAACTCTGAATCTTCTAACTCCATCTAAAAATTGTTTACAACCTATTGCAATAATTTCAGAGTCATTAACAGTAGGTTCATATGCTTTCTCATGGTGACTACTTAAAGGATATGAATTCTATATTCTAACTTCAGCCATGTTTTCAGTTGATGAAAACCCAATAGGAGGGTACAAAATCCTTTCGTATATATATGTGCTTGTTCCTGGAAGAAAACAAGAATAATATAGTTCAAATATTTAAAAGATGCTCTTGTAAAAAAAGTTAATATCATAAAGTTTCTTCTTTCTAATAGAAATGTCTTCATCCTCATACTACAGCCCTTACCCTTCATGAGCCCTCTTAAAATTGTAGCTGTATACATATAGTGAACTTACCCTTTCTAAGTCCTTTAGAAATATGACTACTTTGTTTACCTTTAGAAATTCCTGATACCACTGCATCTCATGTAATTTCATTAAGCAGCATGGCTTCTTACACAGAAACTTGTATTTGCACTGGTTTAATTCTAAACAAGGACTTGATTCCCAGTTGCAGGTGTTCTGTGTATTTACTGATTTATCTCACTATTTACCTTATATTTCCCTTAAGTTCCTAATTTGTTTTCCATAAATATTTCTGTTCCTAGTGATGGTGCAAACATGCCAGACTCCAGCAATAGTGATAAATGGTGCTGATGCCTTAGGGTGATAGTTAAGTAAATTAGCTGGTGAAGCTAAACTGTTCAGTTTCAATTTTTAATACTGTCCTGTAGCATTGGTTTTTCATTCACCACTCAACTGGCTTTGCTTACTTTGTGATTTAATTATTCTTCACAAGATAGTGAAAATTTAGAAATGTATAAGGAAGACAAATATAGTTTTATAACTGAAGCTGGGTAAGAACATGATCGCTAAAGAATTATCCAAAGAGCTTTGACCTACGGAAAGGTGTTTAAAAGATTTTAGAATGTTCACTCCTTAGAAACAACTGCTTGCCTGGAGGATTCAAGTACTTCTACATGTCAAGATGTACTGCTCCTTAAGCCAAAAGATCCTTCTTATATCTTCTATTTTAGAACAGTCATTTTTGGATGTACAGGGGAGAATGGAAGAAGATAAATATGAAACAATTATTGTCACCTAAAGACCTTCTGAAAGAGAAGTGCTGTCTTTATGTTTGCAAGACTTTCCAGATTTTTTTAATTAATTAATTCTTTAAATCCACAGCCTCCAAGTTTACATGAACATGACTTTAACTGGAGCTAAAGCCAGAAGAAATCTGCTCATAAATGCTCTCTCATAGATAATAATAAATCTTTCTTTTGGTTATTGTGTTTCTTCAGTTGTTTATCTGTTTATTCTGCCATTAATTTTAAAGATGATTTTATGAAACTGCTGGCATCTTGGGCTTACTTAGTTTCAATTCAGAATACAGAGGAAGTTTTGAAAGATGCATGAAAAATACTTTTTTGATTTTTTATCTGCATGCTATAACACACAGACACATTTAATGTCCAGTCACTTGCTTTCCACTGTCTCAGTTTTACTGACTCAATTGCTGCCAATATTTGCTCATCCATTTGTATCTCCTCCTGTGCCTCTGAGATGACCTCTCTTTTCCAGCCTGCTAATCATGACTATCTCCTCAATCCTCCTAAACCCCTTATTTTTCTGCAATAAATAAAATGTTTTACCCTTTAGTTACGTATACTTACCTTTTCACCAGAAAACACATACGGTTCAATCATATACATCTATAATCTCATGCCTGACACTGTTATTAAATACTGAAATGTCTCTTTTGAAATAGAACAGGTTAGACATTTTTTACATTTCTATTTAATTTCATGTATTAACTTATTGGCTCTGTAGCTTATTTGTTGAAAATGCTCAACCTTTTTACTTTTTCTTTTAAAGTTTTGTTTAGAAGTGTTGGAAAATATGTTTGGATAGATTCGTGTAACAAATAAAAATGCAATTCAAGTATATTTTACCCTGAAAGTTATGGATTTCTTTTTATCTGAAAACCTTGGAGAAATATTCTTGGCCAAGATATTTTAAAAAAATCCAACTGTTTTCATCATCAGATTTCACCTAATGAGATCAGAATTTTCCAGGGGGAAGGGAAATGTTTTAATTCAAAACATTTATACTCATGTTGATAATTTTCATTTTGAACTCATGCTTTACAATGAGGTAACTCAATGTTTTAATTTCATTGTAAGTTTCAGGGGGGTTTTACTCTTAATTTTTTATTGTCAAGTAATATTTACCCTAAATTAATACTATATCATAATGAACATACTGACTTTTTATTGGAGAGATAATAATTCTTTTAGTCAGCTGTATTTGTTGCTTTACTAAAACAAATCCTATCCCTTGTGAGAAGCTTAATTTCAGATAACTAGGGCAGGAAAAAGTCTTCTGTTGACAAAAAAAAAATACAAAACCACTGAGAAACAAAACAGTTAATTAGAGGTGTAGGTTAAATAAATCCTCAGTTGTTTTTCTATCTAATAAAAATTACAACATCATGAAGGAGTCACAACTCACTGGGCAAGAGCTGCTTAATTGTCTTATAACCATTAGACAGCAGCGCGATCCCTGTGAGCAGACAATTGCAGGGTATATTTTTCAAAAAAAGTTTCCAGAAAGAGTATTTTCTTTTTTTTTTTTTTTTTTCTTTTTGCTATTCCTGGTCACATGAATTTTTGAACAAAAAAAAAAACCCATGAAATATCACTCAGTACTTTTATGATTTAAATGTATCTTGCAAAGCAGGCATAACTGTAAAGAAAATTTCACAATGAGTTATCTTGAATGAGAAGAAATGTATGAGTAGTGTAAGTGGAAAGAACTCAGTGAAGTATATCATAAATCTTTTAAGGAATAGTAGGGGTAAATTTTTAAATCTTATTTGTCAATTTTTACAGTGATGCTAGGAAAGGTAAATTTGAGATAGATACCTTGAAAAGAAACATGTAGAATAACACCCATACCAGGGTAACGCACAGAGACTGAAATGCGCTGTTAAAAGTCTGATCACCAGGGCCAATAAAAGCAAGAGGTAAATTGTTTTTTAAAATACTTTTCCATCTCACTTACCAGTCAGGTTAAGGTTAACAGGTTTGTTTAGTCACTGGCAACGGGAAACATCTTCATGGTAAGTCTTTGACATTCAGAAATTCAGCATCTCATTGTTGGTAAGAATAGATACAGTAAAGCACTTCTGTAAGTGAAAACATGACATTGTTCTATCCCAGATAACAGTTTTGAATCTGCCTGAGGAAGTTTATTAAAACGGTGATAGTTTCAAATATTGTTTTTACGAGTAGAAGCAGCTGGTATGGATTAAATTTCATACCTCTGGATTTCACATTGTGTTTTGCCTTCCTTGTGCCCTGTGTATGAAGCTATGTTACAACTTCTTGGCAGGCATAAAATATAATCTTTCTGACTTAGCAAAAAATCAGGAGACTTCTTATTTGTTTCTTGTTAATTTTCTTGTATGTTTCACTGAGCCAAGTTTTGAGCTCTCTTAAGGCCAGAAGTCTCATATCAAACCACAAGAGTTCAGTGTCTTTTTAGCTGTTGCAGGATATCCTACCAAAAACTCCATCTGCTTCTCAAAAGAAACACAGATTTTTGGGGCTTCCTGTGTCATATTCACCAAGTCCCCCATGGCAGGTGGTAGCCCCACCTTGATAAACTATACCACTTGAAATGGCTCTAGGTGACTACATGTAGACAGCCCTGCCCTATCTCCCTAGCTCATGGCACAAGTTTTAAGAAAGTGCTTCTGTCCAGCTGGTGGCTATGATTTGGATCTCCTGTGTTTGTTTCTCATGTGGACAGAGTGTCCATTAAAATATAAATACCAAGAAGGTATGCATATATTTGCTCAACAAAATATTTGAGAGGAAAAAATGGTGTGTATGTGTGTGTGTTTGTGTGTACTAGAATAAAACATCAGCAATTTTTGCAGTTATATCTCAGTACATTCTGGTTTTCTAATCTGGAAGGCACAAAAAAATCACATCATTGTGTCCAGTGTCCCAGAAAAGAAATTAATTTCTCTTTCAAGAACAGCAAACATCAGGTCAGCCATTTCAGCTTTGTAGGAAGCCATGGAAACATGGAAAGGAGGGAACTACATTAGGATTTCCAGGATTACAGTCGTAAAGAGGTCTTCAGAATAATGGAATATTCACCAAAGCTAGTCAAAGAATCCCCAGTACAAAGAGAAATTCTGGTTGTCATAAGTAATCACTGAGTTTTTATTTTAAAACACATGCAAAGCCTATTTATAAGTCAGGTCACTGCTTTGTATTTATCATAACTTTCTGAATATTTTAACTGCAAGCTGCATGTATAGGTGCTTGGACTCTCTTCAGCATTGGCTTGCCAGAGCAATTCAGTGAGTTGATATCAGAAGAGTTTGGCAAGTTCAAACAAAAACAATGTTTGGTCACTGCCACTGTGAACTAGACTACTTTCTATCAATAAAAGACATAAAATGTTTTTACTGAAGATTAAAATTTTATCTTCTTTTCTGCTTCAGCACGAAAGATTCTAACTTTTTTCAAAAGTTTGTTGGTTTTTTTTTGATTTTTTGATTTTTTTGTTTGTTTGTGGGTTTTTTTGTTGTTTTTTTTTTGTTTTTTTTTTTTTTTTCAAGGTAGAGCAACGATGTAAGACAAAAACAAGCAAGCAATAGTCAGTGATACGGAATTTTTATTTTAAAAATAACGTTATTGATCTCTTTAAAATTATATGTTTTCAGTATATTCCTTGTAATAGCTGTAACTGATATCAGCCTCATTGTATTTTGTCTGTAATGTATTATCTGAGTTCCCTGTGTCTGTTCTTTCTCTGTTCTCGCTATAGATCCCATGAATACCTCTTGCATACAGATTTATCAGGACTATTTATAACTGGCTTTTATGATTTCAACACCCTTGAAAAAAAGTATCTGAAGTTTCATTGTCATTTCCAAGTCTAGGAGAGATCTGAGGAAAAATGTCAGATGTCAAATTAGTTATTTCTGCAGAAGGTACAGAAGGTATAGAAGGTATAGGTTGTATGCGTTTCTATTTCTACTGCAAAGAGATCTTGAGGAGACACCTTTCCAAATGACTGATTTAAGCTGTTACTGAAACTCTTAACTTTTATAAATTGTTGCCTCTATTTGTTATTTTATGATGCTATTGACATTTTATGACTTTTATTGGAGAACGAAATCCTTAATAGCAATATCTGAGTAAATCTGTTACTAGAAAATGATGAGTTTAAATGGGTTATACAATTTTAAGGGAACTTGGGAGATTGTATATCAAGAATGTCAAAAAGCAACAAAGTCCCCAAATAAATAAAAGCAAAATGTAGATGTGAAACGACAGAATGATTTGGATTGGAAGAAATTGGTTGTTCTGTAGCTCAGTCTCTTCTAAAAGTAGATCCAGTTAGAGTAGATTGCTGGAGACTTTCCCTGGTGAGTTTTGACAAGGACAAGTCATAGCAAGGACAGAGATTCCTGACATTCTCTGCACAAAACCTTTTTTTTTTTTTTATAAGTTTTTGGACTCTAGCACCAAAAGTGATTGAAAAGATGAAAAGGAGTCAACTTTAAAAATGTTTTTTTTACTTCTGAGCTAATGCAATTAATTTCCAGAACTGGTAAAGCCCAGACACGAGTAGTATTCACCATCAGGGAACAATAATTTTGGTTTTGTGCTATTGAAGGGTAAGTTTATTCATAGGAAGTATATTATCAAAGCATGTGTCCCACTCTGAGTGATCAAGACAGTAACAGATTATACCAGAGTAATTGAAATTTGTAGACAAATTTGTTTAGAGAGTTTTCACAGGTCTTAGAAACAGAGGAGATTAACACACACGACTGTCTAATGTTCAATCTGTGCAATAATTTTGGGGTCAGATTCTGCTTACTTGTATGCATGTCTTTTTGTATAAAGCTTTATACCACTGCAATTAATCATACTCATCTGTGCTCTTAATCAACAGTGACAATGTAAACAGTTTAACTTGTATTTTCATTATTAAAATTAAAAATTGTAAATACAAAATAAATTCTAATTATTTAATTAAATATTTAATTATTGTGTGAAAATGGAACTGTCTGGCTTTCATGAAATAACAAAAAAAAACCCTAAAATTATTTTTTTTGCAACTCATTTTTACACAGAATTATGATCTAATTATATTTTTTTATGCAGTGATTTTGATCAGGACATTACGGCTGCTTTGGCAGGGAGTAAGTACATCTGAATTTGCAGAATCT
>NW_008584984.1:37856-38165 GCF_000691845.1 Merops nubicus
AAAAGTATTCAGAAGTCCTTTTTCCTGGTTCTAAGATTACCAGTGGAAAATTGTACTTTTCAATATTAGCAGAATAAGTAGGGCCAGAGGGCAGTCACATAATTTTGTATGATAAGAAGTAATAAAAAGTCTATGAAAACTACAAAAGGGAATATTAATTGAAATATTCTTTATGTATCCAGTATAATATCCAGTGAAAGAGCCACTTCCTTTTTCTGCACAAATCTCAAGTTCGCTTGGTCTCCATTTGCTTTTTTGCTGATAAATAATGTTGACTCTTCATAAAAGGTGTATTAACATCAGATGGCT
>NW_008584985.1:0-15342 GCF_000691845.1 Merops nubicus
TAAAGGATTCTATGATTCTAAATGACCTGATTCCTTGTTTTTCCTTTTTTTCTTCTACTATTCTGTTAAATTATGTTTAAGGGGTGTGTGTGTGGGTGTGTGTGCATGCATGTGTGCATGCAACTGTTATTCAGTCCTCAGTCCTGTTCCCAGGCAATGTGCGTCCAGGACTCAGCAATCTAAAATTCAATCCATGGCATATACTGGGTAGTCACAGCAATGCAGAAACTCAGCAATATGTAAGTGCATTGAGTTAATCTTTGTTTTTATAGTGTTAGAAGGGCTGCTTGTGGAACAGTAGCTGGATGTTTTTAGGACCTACTACAGTTAGCTTCAAGAATTTAGCATTCTCTATAGTCTTTCTAAGTGCATTTTCATTCAGCCATGCTATTTTCATAACCAAGATAACAATTCCTAAGTCAAAAAAGAGGACCTGTTATGTTCATAGAAGCAGGTAAGTGAGGTACAAATTCATGCTGACTACTACTAGACTGAAGCAACTATCACACAGGTCTTCAGACATGCTTTGCACACACAGGTCTCCATGCTGTTGTAAGGCAGGATTTAAACCAATGATAATATAAATTCAAACAATATTGCTGGTTTCCTACACAATGTCCTAATGTTAACAATATATTATTTTCATTTTTGTGACAGTGGTAAATGAGAAACAGTAAGGACAAAGAACTTTTTAGCATTGTAAAAAACCTGGTAGCCTACCAGTTAATGTTAAGCTGGGTGAATAGGCCTTACTTTATACATAGTGCTGCTCTGCTAGCAAGCCTTTTTTTCTTATTATTACATTTCAGAAAACTTCAATGACAACTAACAGGAATCTGACCATCTTATGCTTGAAAAAACAGTAGTTTTTGCCAAGGCTAGAAGATGAAATCCTAAGATGAAAAGTGACTAAATAAGGACACATTGTATAAAGGTAAGCCCAGCGAGTTTGCAATATTTAATTTTGAATACAGAGTATTTATCTGACCAACCTTGAAGTCTGGAGGCACACCACCAACATAGAAGACAGCATTGTCAGGTTCCAAATTCAGGAGAGAGCCAGGACCAAGAACCTCTCCCTTTTTGATGAATTTTTCTTCAGCTGTGCTACTAAGACTGGGCAGAGTTAAAAACATTTTGCCGTGTCTTCCAATCCTGCAGGAGGGAATTGTAACAGAAGAGAGTTTCATGTTGGCTAGACTTAAAAAAGAATAAGCAAGTTTCCAGCTGCAGGCATAATTTCTATTCCTCACTAGTAGACTGGTACTCTGAGGGACAAGAGGGAGAGAAGCTTCACACACTTCCCACCCCCTCTGTGGTTCATTGGGTCCTGACTCTTTAGAGGCAAAGAGAATTTCCATTTGTTTCAGCAGGACTGGAACAAGGGACTTGACTCCTGATGAGCAGTTCTGACAGCTTTTTCTGTTTGATTTTTTCCTATTAAATGTTTGATTTTGGGGAAATGCACATGATCACTTCACCTTTCAATTTTGATGATGCTGAAGTAAGAAGGCCAGGTGCTGACTGGCTTGGCATCCAGAGGTACCTCCACTTCTTGTCCCTCCAGATTATAGATGTACACAAGGTTGTCATTTTTGATCGCAAGACCAATGTAATTTTTCGCCTAAAAAACAATTGAGAAGGATGTTGGAGCTACAACATCGAAAGATTAATTCAGAAATGAGTAAAGGGTGGTCTTTGATAGACTAAATGACACCTTTAAATATAACTAATAAACAAAAGCTTCATTCTTTAATTGCTTTCTTTCACCAGACAAAACTGTATAGAAGAAGTCTCTCATGTTTTACTTTATATCCCTTTTGACTGAGGTAAATACAAGGTCATGAGATGTCTTCTGACCGTAAGTTGGTCTTGTTGAACGGGAATCTCTTCCATCACTATTTAGTGTGCAGTGTCACATGCAGGAAATAGGAAGAAACATTTGTCTAAAGCTTAAGTATTATGCTACAATTAAATATTTTGACAAGAAGGGTTTCACTTGATTTGTATTCAGTAGACATTCCTTTTAGAAAAGCTTAAAAGAAAAGCCTGGCTCTTTACCCTTCCCTAGTAACATCTTGCCAGGATTGTACCTGGCTAGTGAGGTGTGATTTTTTCCCTTAGGAATCACAATTTAAAAGACAATTATTTCACAACACTTGCAGCTGGTGAGAATATATGCCCTTCCTAGGTGTTTCAAAGTAGTGCTGTACAAAGTATACAATAGCAGCACAAGCCACAGACAAAGAAACTGGCTTATCCTATGGTCCTGTGATCTCAGAGATTTGGAACTGACACTGTCAGCAGCATAAACCTGATTAAAATGTGGCCAACAAAAGCCAGGTGGGTGACATTGTTTACTTCAGAGCACCTCAGTATTGGCAGTGGAGAGAGCAAGTGTGGCTTGCAGTAGTGACAGTCACAGCAGCATGCTGTAGTCTAATATGCTTCTTAGATAGAACCCTTCATTGTTTGGGGTTAGAAGTATCAAGGACAGGGGCCTTGGGAACCCTTGCTCTTTGCTTGTCACAAACTAAATGACTATCTAAGTAGACACCTCTTATTTTGAAACATGAAGAAACAGTGAGAGGGAAAAAAAAAGGCAAATAAACTTCAAACCCACTCAAATTTTTATATATACATATATATCAAAATGAACTGGGTTAGTTTCTTACATTTTTGTTTCCAAGGTACAAAATAAATCTGTCTGGAGATGCTGCCAGTTGTGGGTTGTCTTTCTGAATCTTTATGTACAAGCTCATTGAAGTGAAAGATTTGAGTTCCTCCATGTTGATCTTTGGATTGACTTCAACAGCTGATTGGCCTCCAAACATCATGGAAACTTGGACCTGCAGTTGCAAGTGTGCTAAGTGAGTCACATTATTGCTGCCTGGGGACAATACTTAAGGTAAACATGCAAGACTACTTAGCCAGCAGCCTTGCTTGCTGCAAGAGCAGAGTTGGCACCTGTATATTGGCCATGCGAAACTGCACGTTTATAACAATCACTTCTGGAAAATGATATAAAGAAGATGAAGGGAATTAATTTTAAAATTAATTAAAGCTTCTAATTAACTGTGGTTGAGCATATTCATAAAGTAAATTAAATTTCAGTGGGACATAAATGTGTACTTAGTTGAATCAGGGCTCCATCATTATTTATGGCACATCATGAAATTCTTACACAGCTATAAAAAGTCTACCCATAATTTATGTCTTTGCTTTGGGAATAGTATGACCAATTTTCTGTTCATGAATAATACTGTTATATTACTGAAGCTATGTTGATATATATGAGATGCTAATAAAATTTTAAACCATGTTCATTTTAGTTCAAAATGACTTCAAGATAACTGAAATAACATTTTCAAGTTTAATCATAATACACCTGAACAACAAAATACATTTAAAGAACATTCAAGCACTGTGCATATACTGATTCTTCTTTTTCTTTTTGGAAGTAATGTATGTGGGTAGCATATTCCAGCACTGTGAACATACAATGGTGCACTGAATTTTTGTTTTCTTTGAATGAATTCAAATATACAGTTTTAATTTTTGACACAGTATTCATGTTATAGAAAAATCCCTCATAATTTATTTTTTCGCTGTTAAATATGTGTGTGCCAAAGATTCTCTTATCCTGCAGAAAAGTAATAGAACAGAAAAAGAAAGAAATACTGAAATCTCAGAAAGGTTTGCATTAAATTGCCATAATTACTACTACTAGTAACTACTGTTGCCAGCTGAATAATGACCTATTTGTTTCAGCTTTAAATGGCTTTGCTGTTGTGGCCATCTTTAACACTGTGCCAATTACTTAAAGTCACTGCTGCCATGGCAGTGGCCTACCATAAATATCATGGTAATGTTAATTTCTTGCAAATAGCAACTGTAAAGAATTTAATAACTTCCAAGGTACTTTGTTGGGTACAAGGTACAGTTGTTGGGGGGTGATAATGTCAAGGTTTGGGCTTCTAACACAGATCAAGGAAATGGAGCTTCTAGTAAGATGCATTTGATTATTAACACTAGTAACCAAAAGTTCCATCAGAGGTTTTACCTTGCTTGCTACACTCCTGGTTTGAGCAATTAACTCTCTGATCCGCTGAATGCTGGAAGAAATATTATTTGCTGGTGCCTTCTGTTCTACTCTGTGCAATTTGTCCAGGAGTTGAGGGAAGACTTCTGTAAGTTTCTTCACTGCAGTTAGAAAAGAAATGACAACATATTTGTTTTCATCTTGGTAACCCTGGTTTTACACCAGGAAGATTCCTCCTTACCCTTTTAGGTTTTCTTACCTATCTTCTTCTGCTTTAAGAAAAAGTCCTAACTGTGGTAGGTGAGAAGCTGTGATTTCAGAAGGTGTAGTCATTTGTCAGAATCTAGTATTCCAAAACTTTTTGGAAAGGAGCTGAAAACAAGGGAACTACTTTTTCGTGGGACTCTTAGATTCAGCCGCAGTGTTGTACCTCTGTAATACTTTCCTCAAGCAGCTTTGCAAATGTTAATCACTTTAACCTTTTCATCTTCCTTCAAGGCAAGTAAATGTTAAACTAAATTTTACAGATATGGCAACTGGAGCAGAAGGATTACTTGTTCAGCATCTCACTGGATATCTGTGGCTGACCTGGGAACTGTATCTAAGCCCTATGGTTCATGAGTTCTTCAAATTTATTTTACAGGAGATGTAGAGGTTGTTTCCCGCAGTTCTCAGTTGTGCATCTCTCCCAGAGGTTATGACCCAGATAGCAGCAACGGCTGCACACAGGCGATGTGTCAGCATGTGCTTCACAGCCCACTCTCCTGACAGAAGCACCACAGCTTTCAGACCGTGGGAGCAGGCTTGTACTGCACAATAGTAGAAAACCTTGGCTAATGATGCATGTGCACCTAAACTGTGCTTACTACCTGCCCCAGCCCTTGTGAGCGGTAACCTCTTCATCTTTCCTGCCTACATCTGCCAGGGGTCATGAATAAAAGTCATGGACCTTTGGTCTTTCACTGCTGTGTCTTCTGGTACATGTGCAAGTAGGATTGCTATCAAAGGGAAATGCAGGTGCTTTGTTCTGTTCAAAGGAAGTCCTTTCCCAGAAAGATAAGCAGACAGAAAATTTACCAAGAAAGAAAAAGAACTACCCCTAATTATAATCCAATTTCATCGTATCACATTCCAATAACATGCTGCCCTTTGAAGGGTATTTACACATCACATCATTTTTCATCTTTAATTGCATGTAGGTACAACTAGCTGAATATAATGAAATGTGATTTTAGCCACAAGCCACATGCATGTAAGAAGGATCCAGTATTCATAGTTAATTTTTAACGACATGGATTCACTATAAAGGTTAAGACCAGATTTGTAGGGTTTGAATTTATATTTTAGGACTTGTCGACTTGCATCTATGTGCTCTTGTCTCCTTGCCCTCACATTTTTGCTCTTGTCTGAGAAGACAGCAGAGAGGCAGATAGATAGAGGAGGTAATCCTCAGATGTACTGAGATTGTATAGAAGGGAAAGAAAGAAGAGTAGCCTCCAATCTGTGCTTTTCTGTGCGTCCAGTTCTGTCTAAAGGCTGAAGCAGCTCTCAGGCTTATTCAGAGCAACCCAGAGTATGAGAAGATCCCGTGGAGTCCTACAAGTCCTGCTTCTCTTTGGATAGAGTGGAAAGCTGTATTTGCCACAGTCCTGCCCCTCTCTGCTTGACTCTTTTCTCTTGTGTTTTCCTTTCCAAGTCCAGTCTAGGAGTGGGCTGCATAGCACATTAGACTCTCCAGTTGTTCCCATAAAGGCCTAGACTTCATGTGCTGTGGGTTAATAGTCAGATATTCTATATAAAGCTTACTGTACATATAAATGATATGATGTTAGCAAATCCTCAAAGAACTACAAGGAATTCTGGATAACACTTTAATTCCAGAATGCAATAAAATTTCTATTTAAAAATCCCTTAGTATAATAATCAATCTACAGAAAGTTTTCTCTGCCTTTTGAAACAAATGTTATGTTGCATTGGTAAAAAGCCCACATTATTCTTAAAGTAAAAAAATTCAAGCTCAGAAAGCAATTTAGCAAATTTCAAACACCTTTTTTGAAAATAATCAGCAATTGCATTGGAATTGTGTCTGTTCTGATATCTTGAAAATGGATGCCAATCATATCTACTTTTACATTATCATAAATGGAAGTTAGAGTCCACAGTCTAACCTGTGCTGTATGGTGATCGAAACCATTTTATAGCAATCCAATACAACAACTTTTATAATAACTACATGCTTATGGAGCTCTGTGCAGTGACTAGCAGTGAGCTTACCCATTCCAAGAGGGAGTGACTCAGTGTTGCCTTTGGATGAAAATCTCAGAAAAATGTTAGTTGCCGCCAGTTCTGGAGCCACAAGTCAGGATATTGAATTATACTGAATTACTTCTTGAGGGAACCGTGTTTATACCAGTTCTTGGGAGCAGTCACTTAGCTGAAATGACTTAGAGGCTTTAGATCTTAAGTGTCTAAGTCATTTTTGGAAACACCTAAGTATCCAATAGTTTTTAAGTATAGTCAAGTCTCTAGACCACTGGAATAGGAAAATTTGAGTCACCATACCTGCATCCCCAGCTGAATGGACAGCGCTGTCATATGCTGCTGAGTTGTGCTGGAAGTCTTGCAGGTTTTGAGACCACAACCTCACATTCTCATCCATGGGGGTTGTAGCCTGTGTTACTGTCACGGTAGCACTTAAGGCCTCTTCAGTCTTCTGTTTAGCTTGCTCCAAACGCTCTCTGGCCTCCACTACAAAATAAATAGGGGGTGAGAAGAAATGTACACTTTCAAAGATTCCAAAGAACTATAACCATTACTTAGGAAATGGTGAGGCTATTTTATCTTCTGCAGAAGGGGGATTCAAGCTTGCAAGGCTACTTTTCTCTTTATTTCCACAGGGTATATTCAAAAATTCCTGTGGTTGGTCTACAGTTATATTATTTCTTAAAATTTAACAAATTCTCATTTACATTCTAGATTGTTAGAAATTTTTAGCGTTCTTGAATATTGATGAGTGTTATATAGCCAAGGAAGTTGGAATAGAAATTAAAAAAAATATTGTTTTGCATCAAGTTTTTTAAAAAAATGCATTTGTTTGTTGAATATTTTTCATTAAAGTTATTTTTGAAGCCAAGAAATCCAAGATACTGGAATGGTTTTGCTTTTTCATACCAGGGATTTTGAGGATTTTTTGTTTGTTTGTTTGTTTTCAACTACTGTATTTATAAAACCCATGGCATTTTGCATATGATAATGTGTTGTCAGTAAAATCCAGCCAGTTTTAGTTGAAGTTAATAAAGAAATCTTTGCTATGTCAACTTTGAAAACCTTCAGATATACTTGCTGGATGATCTGTTTTCTGAAAAACTAAGGTGGGGTTTTGTCAATCAAGGCTGTCAGTGAATACCTCCCAAATACTCTAATTGCCAGGTGTGATGTATATGTGAATTAGATTTTGATGATTAATACAATAAATCCACAGACTTGCAGATTCTCCAAGCCATAAAAAGATCAAGAGTGACATGGGTAAGGACAATTGTAGTAAGAATGATCAAGAGGAATGTTAATAATTTCAGATGGCAAGACACATAATTCCATTCTGAATGTGTTAAAGCTGAATGTTTTCTATCTAGGTCTGGTAGTTTGAGTCAAATTCCTTCAGGCCTCCCTTGCACTGAAAACTTAATACCAACTTCATAACCATATGGAAAGATAAAATATGCTCTTAAATGTGTGAAGACAAAGATGAAGTTCTTACAACCTGGCTCTGCAGATTGCATTTTTGTGATGGCTCTCATCAGTTGGATTCGCAGAGCATTCATTCTGGCAAGAGTGCCATTAACATGCCGGCTAGTGTCTGCAATGGCTAAATTGTTACCTGTGGGAGAAAATAGAAGGTATAGTTGAGTGGCATCAAGGTGGCGTTTAAAAAGGTAAATGATGTCCTCTGGATGTATGTTATGAAGCATTTAATACATCATAGGCAGTATACTATGGCCTTTCTCGTATAAGGCACACTAACACTCTTGACTTCACATAATCTAAATAAAAAAGCAACCTTGCAGCTCCCAGCCATTATTTACTTGCCACAGGGTGTCAGAAAAAACTTGAGACCTGTGTTTCAGTCAGTACTATCTCTCTTTGCTTTACCAGATTGCTGAGAATAGCTGCAAAAAGTATACAGGAAAAGTTTTAAGGAACTCAAAAGGTCCTGGAAAGTTGAAGAGGTCATTTCTGTAATTTTAGGGCTTGCTTTCCTCTTCAATGAAAAAAAAAGAAAAGCCCAAATCCTGTAACATTTATTATTATCCTTTGCTATTGAAATCAAGCTTTCTGAACACTTAAATGGTTGTGAATGGATTTCAGTTGAACTACTTGATTGCTTATATTTACCTGTGAACAACTGTTTGCAGGATCATATATTCAAATAGTGGTTGCATCTGAAATGGTCCGTTTGTAATGAAATAAACTTTGAACATCTGGCAGGATGACAACACATGAACTACTCAAACTGGGCCGGTGGCCACCTCAAGTACTTTGTGGGGTAACTTCGATCAATACGCTAGGCTGTTACAGCAGTAGTTCTGCCTTAGTGATGTGCTTTTGAAATTTATTTTAATGTGCATGCATAACTGACTGGGAAAGTAGAAAGGACGTATATTTACTGTCATCTGCTGTCCGCTGTAGCTCCATGGCTTGGTTGAGAAGTCCTTCGCTTTTACCTTTATGATAAATGATTTGAGTATCGATTCCAACTGCAGCCTACAAGTATGTTCCAAAAAAGAAAGTCAGAATAATGCTTATCAAATGTTCCTCTTTATTGTGTTTAATTGCGGACAACGTATTACCTCATATAAATGCAACTGTAAAGTCACTGTAGTTGCATTTGCTCTGTTAACATTAAGTCCAGCAGTTGGATTGGGAAAAAAAGTCTGAAAAGCAAAACTTTCTGTAGATTGCAATTAAAAGGTTAGAGATATGTATGCTTCTCCAGACAACACCACTGAATATCAAAGTTGCAGAAGGCACAGAAGTCCTCTTTCTCAACTCCAGCATGGTCAACATGATACTCAAGCTACATGTTAGTTGGGCGCTGTGACTGTTCACTTCTGCTCCCATCTCAGATGGGTGCTGAACACTTGCACTGCATGGGAGCCTGTCTTGCAGTCCCCAGTGACTTGCTGGAAGCAGAGGGCTGGACTCAAAATCCCACAGCTCTCTGGGATCCAGCCCCCTGTGATCTAACCAAATCCTCTTGCTATCCTCCTAACAAATTGCTGTTAAGTAGCATGTGTATAGGTTGCAAACTATGTGCATACAAAAGTATATATAAAATGTGCCAGAACATCAAGGCCAGTGACCAAATTAGCATCCTGATCCCTTCACTGAATGTGTGTGTGGACTATTTGCCCAATTTTAACTTGATTTTCTATGAGAAACAGTGATGATTCTGTTCAATGTCTTGACCACCCTTCCTGATGCATGGTGCAGTGTGTAGTAGAAGGACTTAGCACAAAATACCAGCTCAGGTTCTTAAAGGACCAGGGAGTTGTCTAAACTGTCACAGCACTACCTCAGTTTGAGTGACAGCACAGAGCAGCATCACCCTATGTTTAGGGACAGAAGAATCTGTGGTGTCTGTTTGTTAGGCTGGCAGAATAACTAACCACCTAGGATTTAATTCAGCAAACAGTAGATAAAGCAAAATGTGCAGTGAGAAGTTCAACGCTGAAAGTTAATCTGGATCTAGTTTTTCCTTTATACCGAGGTGTGTGGAGCATTGCAAGGTAAAAGCTGATATGAAAATTACTTACATCATTGACCCGGTTTGTTGTGTTCAGTGCCAGCAGTGCAGCTGTATTAGCTTCTTCAATGTAGCCAACAATGTTGTCATACACATTTGAAGCATTTATTGCCCTTTGTACCAAACCATTTGTATCAATACCATACAGATTCCTGTTAAAGAGGGAGTAAAAGGAGGAAGAAACCAAACTTAACCCAGGTAGTTTCAAATTGATTAATTTTTTTAACAATATGTGAATTCTGACCACATAATCACACACATAAATATCATTGGTCTACGTAGTGTTCTCTTCATTGTGTGTGGCCATTTATATCAATCTGAAGCAGGTGAAAACTATGTGGATGGAAGGTACTTCGCAGTTGTTTAATTCTGGGAATTTTACCCTTTTCATCTGTATGAGCAGCAAACAATGACTACTGAGCTTTTATGATCTTTTAAATCTACACAAATTAACAGAATAATACATCTTTCATTTGTCCTTTTTTAGGGATAACTCCTCGCCATGACTGGACTTGAAGATCTTAGAGGTCTTTTCCAACCTTAATGATTCTATGATTCTGTGATTCTATAAATGGAAGGACCTGTGTGTGCCACTAACATCTTATCACTGGGCTGTTCATATTTTCCAAAAGTGAGTGAGAAAATGGGGAGGATCAGATGAGAACTGGCCCATGGTCATGAAACTTTTCAAAAAGTTAAATTTAAAAAACACAAGATAGCTTTGCTGTCATGGTAGAGCTTTATTTGCATATTAGGTGATAACTGGGCTTCAGGGGAGATTCCAAACAGGATTTGATTCCAGGTTCAATCTTCAGCTGTTAGGAACTTTGAATAAATATTATTTTTTAGTATTTTTGTGATAAACAGATTTCAGAGTGTATATTAGATATAGACTCTAAGAAAAAAAAAATCTGTTTTCACAGGTGTGTATATTCACTTTGAAGTATTTACACACTCAGGGATTTTTAAGTTTCCAGACTTAGTGTTGCAAGAATTTCCTGCTATATTCCCCTAAGACAAAAGAAGAAACTCTACCAAATAAAAGCCTAACAGGCTTATAAAGCAAGCCCATAAAACTGAAATGATTTGAAGACACACTGAATGTTTTAAAGGATTAAGGTTTCACTGCAGGACAATCTTCTCAACAAATAAAAGAGTCAGCACATCTCCATCTGGGTATTCCACAATTATTTCTGTTTGCTTTCTGTTAAATTCCTAATGTGTTGGACTTGCTAGTAATTTTAATATTATTTTGGTAAGGGATGAACGTTAGCCATATGGGCTAAATTAAAAAAAATACATGGGGTATTTTCTTTCAAGGGATTCTGCTGCCCCCAGTTAGCTGATCTCAGATTGAACATATTGTTTGTTTTTTATCTTGTCTGTAGCTCATATGGCACTATAGAACAGAGTTTCAATTGTCAGCTTTATACAATTGTATAAAAGAAAACCATCTGTTATTTTTTTCTCTGTTTTAATCTCCTATCTAGGGCGTATTAATATTAAGAGACAATTGTTATTTAGATAATATAATTGAAGAGTACTTTTAAGTTTAGTTTCCAAAAGCATACATCCATGATGGTAGAATTATAAGGTAGAATTTGGTGACATATTCTATTTAAGAATTAATTTGCAGCAGTAATTTTTCTATTACAAATAGTCATGTTTCAAATCTATCTAGAAGTGACTTTTTAGTAAACTGGGGTAAAGTTGATGCATTTAGTATCCTCCAGCAAAACAGGAAGACTTATTCTAAATTTTTGGTCTTACAATGGGGCAGTTTCACTGGGACACAACCTATCAGAACGACTCCATTTGTAAAACTGTTCTTGAACAAAAACTATCCCAAAGCCTATTTTGTGGCTAATAATGCTAAACATTTTTTGATGTAGATGAACTTACTGACATGAGCTGTCTCTGCAAACCCCATTTAATCAGCCTGTATAATTTTGCTTTTCAGTAATCTACCCTTCCTGTTCTCTTATGATGGGAAGAGAGGAACATGCCAGATTAGAAAAGGGAGAATGTCATGCAAGATGTAAGTTTATTTTTTGAAAAGATTAATAGATTTTGCTTAGCTCAACTTCAGCTGCTCGTGATGGACCATGACAAGTCCTTCCATGCATGATTTAACAGTGATTTGTTTAATGCCTATTTACAGACGGCATATTTGGTGTCCCTGTGTTTCTACTCGTCTTTTAGTTCGTTCAGCAGTTCAGTCAGCAGCACTTGTATGAACAAAGTTTGATGAAGTTTAATTTTACCGGTCCAGCTCATCAGCAAGTCTTCTTAGGTTGTGTGCATGATGCATAGCCTTTTCTACCAAATCTTCATCAAACAGAGACAGATTGGCTAGTTTTTCTTGCAATTCCTTTTTTGCTCCATCTATTTCTGCATAGAACCCTGACACATTCTGAGTAAAATATGGAAGGAAAGAAGATGATAATTGTAAGAAATCAAGTCTGTATTTTGATTATGTTCTATTTTACCAATTATATTTTCATGTTGTTTTCTGTTATATTTGTAACAGATCAAAAAGAGGAAAGATCTAAAAAAGTCTGTCCTGTGAATATCAGTATGGCAAGACAAATGCAGGAAGATAAATATCAAACAAAATTCCAGGAATCCCTTAAAAAGATAGAGATGTATATGTAAAATACAAAAGAAAGACAGTTGAGAAATGTCTTATTATCTTTGATGTTTGCTCCAGAATGGTGCCAGTGACAAGCCTTTCAGAGTGAATTGCTAATAGGTGAGGGAATTAAACCACATATTTGCAAAAACCTTCTTTTTGTGCTTCTTCCTAAATTGGGAGTTGGAAACCATATATTTTAATTTTGAAGACTGCAGGCCAGAAATTAGTTTTTGGGACTTCTGAATTATACCTATACAAGTAAACTAAATAGTGCTGTGGTGTTTGGGCTTATGCATCATCCTGTTATTGCGTGGGCCCTGGCACTTTTCTGTCCCTGGCCAGCTTCCACTCTTCCAAACCTGCCTCTCTGGGGGATAAATAGCATGGGACAGTGCCTTTGCCCCAGGTGCAATTTAGCAATTGCTGGAGATGGGCAGAGGTCTTAGCTGTATGGCTGTGACCTGTGGCACATCATGGAAAATGAGCCCTGTCCCCATTCTGTCTCCTTGCACGGCATCCCTCATGCTTAAACATCTTGGGTAAGTGTGATTTGTAAATCAGTCCACCTAAATACTACCCATATGCATGTATAAACAAGGAGAAGTAATATCCCTTTGCCTTACCCACACTTCTTCCTTATATGAAGTACTTGTGTGGAAGACCAAATGGGCCTGCATTTACCTTCTCTCCAGTACATAAGCTTGCTAATATGTCTGAGGATTATAAATGTGGCCTCAAAATACACAAAGAAAGGATGGAACAGAGGGAGTGAAAAAGAATGAATGAGTGAAGTGTGAAAGTACTTATTGCTGATGAGGATGGAAGATGTATGATGTTCATACACTACTTCCTTCCCTGCAGTGTGAACATCCCCTGGGTGTTAACTTATCCATAGGAGTAGGGCACTCAATCTGATAAAGTGCAGCAATTTGTTTTGCAAAAAATACAGGAGAAAAAAAATTCATGCTGCTTGATCACCCAGGGGCGGTTATAAAGCAAGCTGTCTTCTTTTTGTTTCCTGAAATTACTTTTTCAAAGAAAAATTAATGACTTTTGGTATTTGCTTTAAAAAAAAGAAGTGGGCAACTATGACCTAAATGAATGTTTGTGGAGAATTTTGTCATCTAGGAAGACTTCCACTTTTTTTTTTGGGGGGGGGGGGGGCAGGGGATAATGTTCATCAGTATTTCATTGAAGAAGTATAAAAAGGGAGAGTTTTTTATTTAGTGGTCTAAACACACAACTTAAATGTTTAAAAAAAATCAGGGCATATAATTTAAACAAGTCACTGAGGCACCTACCTTTATTACCTCACTTAACTCAGAGTTGACCCTTTGTGGTCCTGCCAAAATAGTTGTGGCACTTAGCAGAATGCCATTCACTTCATCTATTTGATTGTTTATTTTCTCTTGTTGTTTCTACAAAAAATAAAATAAAATCACATCCAAAACTGTCTGGGAATTGCTGAAATACAGTGGTAACATCTTTTTAAAAATTATTAAAGTTAATTCAGAAGTTAAAGTGACTAAATAGATTTTAGATAATTTTGAAGTCTAAGTTTTTTTCCAGGCATCTCTAATAGCTGCACATTATAATGTGACTCTTTGCATTTTCTTGTGTTTGTGGAAATGCTGAGTTTTAAAAAATGTATTAATATAATTTTATATTACAGCATGAACAATTATTGGAATTAAGCATTATTCAGTGCACTGCCAGCAGAGAAAAATTAAGCATAGCTTCTTCATAGTGGTGTGGAGACTATTTTATTTTTTCCTGAAGGTTTTTTAAATCTACAGTACAGAGATCTATTTTCCTTATCAATAGTACAACTAATGTGAACAATTTATTTTGTACATCATCTGCCTTCATTGCGAGGAATAATGAAGATCCAACTGGTTAAAAACAGTGAACAATTGCAGCTACACACTTTAGGCTTTGCTTCCTAAATGTGAGATGAGCTGCAGCTTGGCATTGTAATTATGAAACAATGGAACAACAGAAGAGGCTTTGTACGCAAGGATGCCAAGCTGCTTGTAGAAGAATTCACGAGAACAGCATGTCTGATTTCTCTATTGAATTATTAGACTTTCCACATCAGCATGATCTTCTAAAGTGCTGCACATTTCAAGAGCTCAAAACTCAGCCACTGATGCTATGAAACCCATAGTTTGGCCTGTATTTTCAAGATAGTTCTTCAAATAGCAAAACTGTTCACTAAACCCCTCTCTTCCAGAATCCAAACAATTTCAGCCATTGAAGTGAAAAAGTTTGCTTCAAATGGTCCCAAATTGTTCTCTTTGTCATTTTCTCCCTTACTGAAAAATAAATGAAAAGTTTTAGGTGAGACATTGTGGTTTTGAATCCCTTTAAGGGGTACTAAAGAAAGCAGAGTAAGAATCACATAACTGATGGGAGGAGAAAAAGTAGATTTATTTTTTTTTTTGCATGGCTGATGGATTGGCTACTTTTCTGAACTACGAGATCTCAAAATACAATTTCCTTATCAGCCAGATGTGATTTGAACCTAATACCACCACTTTCAGGCAAACATGCCCCTCTTCTGTGCTGTAGGGGATAGATGTCCTCTGAGTTCTCTGGAGTGATTACTTTGTTCAAAATAGTGAAACTATTAATTTGAACAGAGTATAAGAGAAACCTACTCTATCCTTATAGCTAGGCTGTTCACCCAGTAAGTAGGAAACCCAGTTTCAAGGTATCTGTTGTGGGGCACTTAGAAAATGGATTTGTGCTTGAAGATCCAAGGACAATCATCTGTTCTTCCTGCAAAAATGGGCATGGATTTTGCTTAAAGAAGACCAGGGAGAAAGTTTGGATACGACAGTATGACTCAGTCCAAAGCAG
>NW_008584985.1:15373-47356 GCF_000691845.1 Merops nubicus
GCGGAGTCTTTATAAATAATTTTTTGATAGAATATAAGTATTTTTGTGAGCATGAAATCCCTCCACATTATAAATTAGTAAGTGAGACAATACCACCACAGTATTTATAGCAGCCATGGTACATGGATTTTTAAGCTTCTTGGGTTTTGTTCTCATGCATCTTCCTAGTTTAGGCCTTAGTATCTGGCTTTTCCTTGGCCTGCTGAGATGTCATGCCAAAACTTGTCATTTATTGTCACTCCATGAATAATTAATGGTACCTTGCACTTCTACATCTTGTTTCCTAGCACTGGAGAGTCAAACTTGTCCCACTTAATGGCCCAAGAAATTATTTTTTGGAGTGGTGGTTTCTGAACCTAATGTTTTTATATTCTACTATTTTAAGCACCAGCAAAGATGGAGTGTTCACAGATGACAGTTAGGATAAATGCCCTGCACAGTACCTCCCGCCTTTGAAGACCGGCTGTGTTTTCCTTATTTATATCCTCTGTTTGTATAACATAGGCAAACGCCTGGTCTAATGCCTCCTCCAGGTCTGACAGCTTCATGTCCTGGTCGCTGAGCTGCTCGAGCACGTCGGATACTAGAGATCTCGTGTCATTGTACCTCTCATGAAACTCTTCAACTTGCTGTAGCACTGGGAGAAAAATCAGAGGCCGTTGATTAATCCAAAGCTTGGATTTCTGACAAGACTTACCTGTGCAACAATTCCTGTTGCTGTTACTCAGGGGACAGTAAAACACATTTGTTAAAAGCTCACTTCAGAGATCACATACCTCGATTTTAATTTTCCCTCCTCTTTTGAAAAGGAAAGATGCCTGTCATCTTAGTATCTTGGTTTGATCCCACTAATCCCCCCTCTCACGCAGCTCTTCCTAAAAGAAACTAGGTTTGGCTTTCCTTGCTGTTCATTTGCTTTTCATTGTCACAACTAACCAGGCTATTCAGGAGAAGACAGTCCTTATTGTTCTGGGGCTCTGACTCATGTTCACCAAACTGTGAGAATTAGGCTGCCAGTCTTTCCCACACCAGCAGTCTTTCTCTCTCTGCTGGTGTTTACTGTCCCCATGGCAGAGCTCATAGAGGGAAAGATGTTCACACAAGCTCCAGCCCTGGCATGAATTTCCTAAACAGCTATTACTGAGGTGCAGCAGTGCCCAGGCACACACCCATATGCAGGCACACATATTTTTCTGCCCATTCTGCCATAGGGGCAGCAAGGGCCAGCAAAGACTTGGGGCAGGCATCTGGAAGCAGCAGCATCTTCAGCACACCAGTCAGTGCTTGTCAAATGCCTGCCGGTCCTTCCCAGGGGCTCAGCAGCACATCCAGAGCTGCCCAGCCCATGCCAGCTGCGTATCAATGCGTGACTGAATAGAAAAGAGACTTAAAACTCACGCTCCTCTGCTGCGTTTTCCTCTTCATCTGCACGTTGCCTCTCGTTGGTGAACGGCTTACGGCGTTGGATCTCCTTCAGCATCTCCTCAGCCATGCTCTGCTTTTGGGCAATTTCCTCAGGGCTCAGCTCTTGTTGAACTGCGTAGTATTTCATCTTGCTGCTGATTTCTGTGGGAAGAAGGAACAGATGGTCAATCCAGCATGCCTACAGAGGAGTAAATATTGTGAAGTACTTTTACTTTTGTGAATGCAGACCATGCTGATGGCAAAAGCAATTTCAAATTATCTTCTAAGTCTATAGTAGATATTTATTATGTTTAATCCAGTCTTAAAATTAAACCTGTAAATGAATCACACTTCCTGGCATATGTGGAGGTCTCATCAAAAGAGGATGAGATTAAGTGGGCATGGGTTGTGTGCATTGTTTGGCTTGGCAGTTCTTATAGGCTGGGATCACAATTTTATTCTGAGTATTGTGGCATGTAGCAGGCTGGGGCTTTCATCCAGGATTGTGGGTTTTAAGTGCTGCTGCAAAAATATTATATTTATTAAATACCAAGAACGGCAAGGAGACTAAAGTAACCTCTTTTTCCATATGAAGACATTTGAGGCACCCTAAAGAGGTAACATATGGCTTCTGGCCTGATTCTGCCTAGCTAGTTTGCAGATAGATACTATTTCAAGGTTTTGGTCTCAGTTCAAAAAGCTCTGTTGGATCCCTGCAGCTGAGTTTACCCATCCCCAGTGTAGGCATTACAAAATTTACCCACTTCTCACTCCCTGTCCTCGAATACCAATAACCTCCTCTTTCATACTCTGTGATGATGTGAGTAGCTTTGGCTTGTGTTCATCACCACTTTTGTGGATAACCAGAGCAGGCAAAGCCAGCAGTACGCATCTGTAAGATTTTTATAAGAAATAGATGCATAATTGTGGAATGACTGGTTCTTTGTCAGAATGTCTTTGTATGCAATTTCTTGGTGGCTCCTGAGCTCATCAGTGAAGCTTTAAAGGCTCATACTGTGCAGAAACTGAACACGACCAGCAACTCCATAGATTTCTTCTTCCTTCTCATGCTGGCACATGCATGTGCGTGTTTGCACATACACCTTCCCTTCAGTAAAGAGTGGCTTGCTTTCTATAGGGGTCATGTGCCTGTAGAAGAATAGTTTTGAGCATGGTGGAAATATTTTTCACCTGCTTCTCTCCAACTGCTTTTTGGGTGAACAAGCTTTCTTTTTTTATTTGCAGCCATGGGTGTTGCTTCTTCTATGATAAATTAACCTGATTGTGCTATTTGTGTGCCAGACTAGATACATATCTGCCTTCTGTGGTTCCTGCCCCACCCCAAACTAATTAATAATACAAAAGGACAATGCACAGACCTCTAACAGTGATAGCTAGTGACATACAACGAGGCTCATGCTGACGCTTTTGCTGAATCATAGTATAAATAAAATGTGATGGATGGCCAGACAAAGGTGATTTAGCATCACAGGTATGAGAATGTAGTACAAATGTAACAGCCTATAAGCCTGGTCTCACCCTGTCTCTTTTGTGAGATGGGATATGTTAACTTAACTGTTTGTTAAAATAAAATAATGATTGAAACTCCCGTGGACATAAGAAAAAGCAAGGTTAAAGTTTGGTATGTAACTGCTGTTCCTCACACAAGTTGCTACAGAGCTTGCGATGATTGCGCTAAACGGAAATACTGAGGTCTGTTAATCCAGTATTTCTACTGAAAAAGGGATGATTAACCTCAACTGCCAGTCAGCCTTTCTATTTTGGTGCCATATATAGCTTTTGTACACTGTTGACTTTGCCAAAAATGGGGGAAAATCAGTGTGCTCTACAACAGGATGGAGCCTTTCATGATGCAGGTGTATAGGGGACAGGGGTGCTTCTGAGTACATTCACTCGGTTTTATTGCTTTCTGTAGGTACTGAAGAAGAGACTGCAGTTGGTTTAATCTCAGTTTTATCTATCAGCATGACAATGATATGCCATAGTTAATCCAGATGAAGATGATCATCTCTGACTAGGAAACCTTTTTAAAGTGCAGTTGTGTTTGAGAAGGTGTTAACTGTAGTCATTTATCCTTTGATATATAGGACAGTAAAAATTCTTGAGGATGCAAAAGGCTTCCCAGGCTCTAAATAAAAAAAAGTATTCTGGTAAGGTGTAAAATGTATATGATTACAGTCAGAAGAGAAGTTATGTTTTGAAATTTATGCTAGTTCTAGAGATGCTTTTATTGCTCTAGCATGATGTCTAAGGATGGACTTTATAAATCTGAATCCCCTCACATCATATGGACAGATGAGCAGACACTGAGACAATAGGTGACAGTTTGCACCAATGCTTTAACGTGAAAAAGCTCTTGGTTTCACTCTTTGCCTAATTTTGGGAGATTGTCATCATCAGGTTTACTCCTCCTACTGTGAAACAGCATCACTATAACCATTTCTGATGGTCTGCACTAGCCACACCATTTACAATTCTACCTTTCACTTTTACTAGAGGGAGCACTTTCTCTGTAGAAAAATAAGGCAATGAGAATGCAGTTTTTCAATTCTACTTCTGTATTTCAGAAAAAGAAAAAAAGAACAAAAGGACAGCAGCTAGTCTGTGATGGTCTGTACATGTGTCTGGCCTCAAAGCCAATTAGAATTTCTGGTCAGATGAAGCAATGAGGAGCTTCAAATAAAATCAGCACTGCCTCCCACAGTGAGCTTGGAGAAGCAGTAAGTTCACCAAATTATTTACTATTCAATGTCTTTTTCTTTTTAGAAGCACCTGCATGAAGTTCTATGAACCAGCACAATCTTACTTGTTAACAATTTGCTAAAAGGCAAAAACTGAATTTAAAATAACACTTACTGGTGCAATCACCAGAGTTAGTCAGACATAACTGACTGCCACAGGTTCAAAAGGGAAATCATAATTAGAAAAAAATCCATCTAGCTGTTCGTATGGCCCCCGTTACTTATCAGCAGGGTGGAAAAGTGCACTTGCATGAATCTGCTGACAAGTAAGGCACCGAACACTTGGATCCTGTGCTTGTGTTTGTGGCTCCATCCAACCACAGTCTGATACTGATTATTTTTTTTTTTTACCACAAGAGTATATAAAGATCTTGACCAGAAATTCAGACAAACAAAAGCTACCAGCTGAATTAGCTTGAAGTGTTTCATGATTGTGCTCGTGTACTCGGCACTCGTGAGACAGCACCCTGAGTACTGTGTCCAGTTTTGGGCACCACAGGATAAGAAGGACATGGAGATGCGGGAGCGGGTCCAGAGAAGGGCAACGAGGCTGGTGAAGAGTTATGGAAAACATGCCTTATGGGGACTGGCTGAGGAAACTGGGGTTGTTCAGTATGGGGCAGAGGAGACTGAGAGGAGACCTTATTGCTCTTTACAACTACCTGAAAGGAGGTTGTAGTGAGACTGGTGTTGGTCTCTTCTCCCAAATTACTAATGGTAGGACAAGAGGAGATGGCCTCAAGTTGTGCTAGGGGTGATTTCAATTACATATTAGGAAGAATTTCTTCACTGAGAGAGTGGTTAGACACTGGAATGGGCTGCCCAGGGAGGTGGTGGAATCACCATCCCTGGAGGTGTTCAAAAAGCAAGTAGATGTAGCACTTGAGGCTATGGTCTAGTGGTTAGGGAGATGTTGGGATGGTGGTTGAACTTGATGATCCTGGAGGTCCTTTCCAACCATAGTGCTTCTATGATTCCATGTAAAACTATTTACTATTATTTTGCTCTGCCAAAGAGAGAAAAAAGAAAGAGAAGGTCTAGTTTTGGATTCAAGACAAAGTCAGCCTGTGGTGCCAGTTGTTTTTTTAAGAGAGACAAGTTTTTATCATGGCATTGCAGGCTGCAAAAGCCTTATGTATGAGTTGCTCTGAGAGAGTGCCCAGGCACTACGACATTTTATTTCTGGAGATTTCATTAATACATGCTCGACACTGAGCTGAACCAGATATAAACCTATTTACCTTGAATGTTATCCCTCATATTACTGAGCTGCTGCACAAGCTGAGTAGCACGGTTGTTGGTCTCCATGGTTTCCTTCTGTACCAGTAGGCCTCTGCTGGATGCTTCATTTCCCTGTGAATAAACCATGTGAGCTAGACATTAGATTTCCTTTCAGATCCATACGCATGTGTGAAGATGAGCAGTGTAAATGCATATTTTGCTTTCTCCTGATGAACATATGAAAGTCCATTTATCATATAAAGTGGTATTTACAGAGGTGTTTGAAGTGGAGGGCTGTCTTGTCGGTATTTTTGGAATTGCAGAGTGAGAGATTAAAATCTGTTCCATATTTATCCATCGTTTGCTGCAATCAAATTGCCATAAATTATGCACAGTTGTAAAACTCCCATCTGCTGAGTCTCCTGGGCATTCAGTGGGGCTGGCTCATTTTGCTGGCATTTCTGAGTAAGCATATAGACTGAAGAATAAGGTGTCAAGCTCACAAACTTTTTGACATCAGTGTCTCCCTCAAGTGAGATCCCCAGCTCTGCAACTTCCTAAAATTATGAAAAAACATGAGGATGCACAATATTCTGAAGACCAGAGCCACCCTCCTATACTATATTATATTGGAGGCTATACTCTGCATTGTGTTCCCCTATATGCCTGGAATTGTGCTAAGGGACTTTTAGATTGGATAGTAGGAAAAAAAAATAAGCACTGAAAGGCCTGGAAAGCACTGGAACAGGCTGCCCAGGGAGGTGATTGAATCACCATCCCTGGAGATGTTTAAAAGATATAGATGTGGTGCTTATTGACATGGTTTAGTGTTGGACTTGGCAGTGCTGGGTTAACAGTTGGAGTCGATGATCTTAAAAGTTTTTTCCAACCTAAACTATACCAGGGTTCCGTGATTGTGAAATTAAAAATTACCATGTCTGAGGTCTCGTCTTTCCAAGAAGGTCACTGACTTTGAGAGCCCTTAGATCTAGTTTTCACTGGTATTTTCCCGGAAAAAAAAAAAAAAAAAAAAAAAGGCTGTTGTGCCACTAATGTTTCCTGGACCCTCTGTGTGTGTCTGTACATACAAGTCCACAGCATACACTTGCCTGTGGTAAGGTGTTAGACTCACAGCCCCCACAGGGGCTGGATCAGCAAAAATTCCCACTGTTTCTGAGCTTTGGTTTCCCTGACACCTCATAAGCCAGAAGATATGTGACTGTAGTGTAGGTGTTCTCACTTCATACTTGCTTAATCACAGAATCAGGATTTGCGGAGGCACTGGGTGGCGCTGGAAGGCAGGGCCAGTGTGGCCAGCACTGCTGGAATGGATGGTCAGCTGAATAAAACAAATAGAAGGGCTTATAGAAAAATTTACATTTTATTCCAATTTGCTTGTCTTTGAAGAACAAACACTATGGCTTTTATTCATACTCCTTTATTGCTATCAGGGTTTCCTGTGGATGCTCTGTTGCTCACCATTGCCACTTTGTGCTTGTTTTAGGCAGCTTGTTACCGTTTTGCACACACTTGCCTTTACATAATACTCTTTCCTTGCCAGATTTTCCTTTAACTGTTGAATACATGGGGAACTGCAGAGACAGGTTTGCTGATTGCCATGAGATTGATGAGAAGCACAACAGCATGAGTGAGGGGTGCTATTAGGGACCCTCAAATTCCTGGGGATGTACAGAGAAACCCTGAAATTTGCTGAGAACTCATGAAGGAAAGGTGCTCTGCTCTCCCAAGTCTCTGCCAAACATTTAGGATTGCCTATAATTGATGCATTCATCCTGGATTTGGCGTTTAGATCAGAATCTGCAGCAACCCCCCAGACACAAGGACATGTATGTGAAATGCTCTGAATGGAAGATACAGCTTATCTCTGCAAAAGCCACTCAAAGCCCTAGTACCAGTTCTTCATAAAAGTGCCTCGAGAGAGCAAAAAGTTCAATATATTCAGAGTTATTACTGTGGTCTTCTTGGCACTGTGAGAGTCTGGGGCCATTATTTCCCTGCCTTTGTAAGCAATCACAAGTATTCATGTGGAAAAAAGTGTTAGAAAGAACCAGGGAGAAAAGACCAGAGGAAACCAAATTTATTGGTTCAGGGACGGTCAAACTGAGGAATCACCTAAGAAAATAAGCAGTACTTCAGGTAGTACTGAAGATGACAAAAATCTTATTATCCAAATTCACTAAATATTCCTAGAAAATCTAATGCCTTAATCATCACGCCTACTGGCTACATCGAAGCACACTGAGGTATGTGGGCTCTGCCAGATTTTCACAGGTATATGTGTGTATATGTGTATATGTGAGCGGTATATGTGTGTGTGGTGGCCTCTCTTAAACATAGGCATACTGTGTAATTCTGCAGTGCCCTTTCTGGTGAGTAAGTGCTGCTGAAAAAAAACCAAACCAAAATTTTCTCTTTCACCTCTTTTTACAGTTGTACAGTCCTTTTTTTTTTTTTTTTTTTTTTTTTCCCCTCTTTTCTCCTTCTTGCTCCTGTATTTGAGTTATCTGAGTTTAGTCTAAGGTATAATTTTAATTTGTCTTGTGAAGGAACTGGTAAGTGAATAGAAGGTCTTACATTTTCCAGTAAGCATGAAATGTACTCTAGTCCTACTACAGCTGTGGTTTTCTCTGAGAATAATGTAAAGTGTTGCATCTCACGAATGCATCTATATCTTTATATGTTTAAAAATATCTCTAAAACAGAGGAGAAACAATTTTGAACTCTATTCCTTCTCTTACCATATATCATGTCAGTACTCTCCTAGGGTGCAATGAAAGTGTTTTGTGACCTGAAAGCAGAAAACCTTAATTTTATAGCCGGGCAATTAAATGTGGATGGAACATTTATGACTACAACTGTGTTAAAACATATCTTAAGTGCTGATCAGGCTCCCATCTCAGCGTGTTCATGAAAAACCTTTTAAACTGGCCATTTTATAATGTATTTTGAAGTGTCTAATAGGGGCTAATTTAATTTTATGAGAGCATACACGTAAAACAGATATAGTGCAAATACGCCCAAAGTCAATCTGAATTAGTTTAGTGTGGTTTACTTTGCTGAATTAGAAATCAAAATGTGAATTAGAAAGGCAGTGTGTCTATCACAGGTCAAACGTTATGTAGGGGAGTAGATGGGAACTCAGATACTGAGCGGCGGGTTTTTCTGATTGGTGACAAATCTCTGGCCACATTCAACAGTGTTTGGCCCTACATGCTTCATTTTCTGGGAAGGAGACTTGATAGGTCATTTATGCTTTTAATTAAGAGCTAAAGCAAAGTAGAAAGTTTAGAAGTAGAAACAGAAAGTTCTCCCAGCTATGATTCAGGGCACTCCTACCTATGTTTGGTGAACCTAGAAGTTCAGAATAGATGTTAGGAAACATTTCTTTACCAAGAGAGCGGACAAGCACTGGAATAGGCTTCATAGAGAAGTGATCAATGCCCCAAGCTTGTTAGTGTTTAAGAGGCATTTGGACAATACACTTTAACTTTTGGTCAGGTCAAGTGGTCATTCAGTTGGACTGGACGATCATTGTAGGTCCCTTCCCACTGGAAATACTCTATCTTACACAGCATGCAAGTAGGACAAACTGCTAACCCCCCTGGTAGGGGATTATAAACAAACCTGTTCGTCAAGTGTTGCTGCTTCTCTCAGGAGATCATTCATTTCATCTGCAGCATCATCAACCTGGATGGTCCAAAGCTCAGCATGGTTCTTTTTTTGAGACATTGCTGCCTGTGTGTGTGGGAAAAAAAGTCAGTGCATCTGCAAACAAATTCTTTGTCTAGTGAGAGCAAGGATTAAAATTTATGGAGTGGAAATTCATAGATTAAAGTTACCTAAAAAAATGAAATGTCATCAATGTTTGTACCTGGAGATGGGTGGTGGTCAAGTTCAGGTCATTCAAGCGCTTTTGAGCTGCAACACCTGTAGAAATGCTCAGTATAGTTGATTTGCTTTCATCGATAGCCAGAACTGCCAATCGGATGTCATCTGTCAAATCCCAAATACATTTATCGCAGCCTGGTAAGGAAATAAGAGAGTGTCATTTTTCTGTAGTGTTTGTGTCAGTTAAAAGCAAATATCTTAAATTCGCATTATAGTGCTTCTGCCCTCTCTCTGTCATTGGTGGATCCTGATAGACACCCATTTTTCTTTCACTTTCATCCGCCCACTTCCCAGGTCTCACAGTAGAGTCATGATGCTTCCAGCTTCCAGCACCAGACGGGACTGCTCCGCGAGGCTGCCACAGCAGCTCCGTAATCAGGAGGGAGAGGGAGAGAGAAAGAGAGAGGGAAAGAGAGAGAGGAGGTATTTCCTGGCTGTTCCCTAGAGGTTCTGCATGTTTCTGGTCGGAAGAACAACAGATAAGGGTCAAAAAAATAACTTCACTTTGTCAGAACCCAAAACTCTATATTTAAAATTTAGTGGTATGAGAAGGAAGGATGTCCAGCAGATGGGTTCTTGGCTGCCTGTTTGACTAGGAAGGCAATTTCTAAAAACACAATTAAAACATGTTTGGGATACACTTATGCAGAACTATATCCTTGTCCCTGCTGAATGCTTACAATACCACCTTGTTTTTAGTGACATTGGTGCCACCATTAAATGTAAGAAACTTAGGTGAATGTGAAACAGATTCGTTTCAGAAACAGAAACCTTTTCTTGGTATTGTATAGTCTGTATTCTTGATGGCAACAGCTCCTAAATGTTTTCACTTCCAGGCACATGACCCCTCTTCTTGGAATTTGGTTTAGGAACCCATGTGTGCTACATGGTCTGCATTATACCACAAGCATAATTACAACGGCATTTAAAAAAAGATCAGTTGCTACCAATAATTACAACATAGTGCTTATGGAGACTCCTCAGGCTTCCTATCATTAGAATAGGGGAAATTATACTGGAAAAACAACCAACTGATGGGTGTTTGTCAAATTGTCAACAGCAAGTATTTATATTAGATGTACAAATAGAAAACCAGAAATTATACAGAAGATGGCACTGATAAAGTTGTTGTGGAAGTTTTTAGGGACAGAATATTATTTTGCAGGCACCGTGTCTTAAAACCTATAGAAGTGCCTTTGGTGATAGTTCCTTTTGGCTCCACAGTTTTTAAGTAAACATTCAGTCTGTATCACAGAGTTGGACATATGCATGTACTCAGTCAAGCAAGGCAAAACATTTTTAAATACTCAGTCCACAGGGCATTGTGCATATTCATATGTTTACAGGCCTTGTGGGCCCAAGGTCAAAGCACTGAGCCCACTGGAGAACTAAGCTCTTAAGTTTGTAACCATCTAAATACAAGAACAATATTAATTTTTGGTGTTGTGATAATCTTCTTACTGATGGTTGGGCAGTCTGTGTCAGTAGAAACTTCAGGACTGTCTGCGAGGCATTCTCCAGTCTGGCTGTCACACATTCTCCCTCCACAGTTACATTCTGGGGGAAAAAGAAAGGATTTTTGAAAGAAGAATCTTCAAAATGTGCAATTCACCTTTCCTCTCCCAAGACTAGTGAGGTGATCATATGTAGGATTGTAAATGGATAGTCAAACCAAAATCCAGGACTCTACACCTGGAGTACTGTGTCCAGCTCTGGAGTCCCTAGTACAAGAGGAACATGGACCTGCTAGAGCAGGTTCAGAGGAGAGCCACAAAAGAATGTTTGGGTTGTTCTGCCTGGAAAAGAGAAGATTCTGGGGAGAGCTCATTGTGGCCTTCCAGTATCTGAAGGGGGCCTTTAAGAAAGCTTGGGAGGGACTTTTTCTGGGATCTTGTAGTGATAGGATGATGGCAAATGGCTTTAAACTGGAAGAGGATAGATTTAGATTAGAAATTAGGAAGTTTTTCACTGTGAGGATGGTGAGTCACTGGAACAGGTTGCCCATGGAGGCTGTAGATGCCTCAACACTGGATGTGTTCAGGCTGGATGGAGCTTAGAGCAACCTGGTCTTGTGGGAGGTGTTCCTGCCCATGGCAGGAGGGTTGCAACTAGAACATTTTTGGACTAATTTTTCCTTCAGTACATAGGAAAAGGTGGGTTTTGCACTGTGGTCTAATTGGACCAGATGAAATACAAGGTGGAAAACAGAGCCAGAAAGTCTCTGCTAAAACAACTTCATCAAAGCTTCCCAGCTGGTCACAAGCAAAGGCAGCAAGGCCAGAGTTGCCCAGCTGGGCCATTGTGCATCACTGTCTAGAGAGGGTGACGTTTAGGAGGTGGGCTAAGAAAAGTGGTGCAATTGAAGTTATTTATTAGTTACAAATCTCTCCATTGGCCTATGGAATTTATCAATGTTGTGTCAGGCTGCCACCAAGTAAGCTTTCCAGCTATCAGGGATTGACAGTGGACTCCAATTTCATCATCATCTTGAGCATATAAAAAAAGAAATCTCTCCTACCACTTACAATGAAGAATAAATTTTACTTTTTTATTTTTTTTTAAAACTTGCATAAGCTACACATTTATTGCCAGCACAACTGGCTTTTTAAAAAGTATATTTTTTAATCTAAAGTGTCTCTTTCAATGTTTAATTTGCCTTTCAAAATATATTATTTTAAAGTTTAAAATATTCTTGGAACACTTTCACAGAATAACAAAAACTCAAGCAGAATGTAAGAAAAGCAGTGACTTATCTGGAATTCGTTTTGCTCAATGATTCATGATTTCAACAGAATCTCATATAACAAAACTGTTTACTGCCATTTTATTGCAGCCCATTCATTGTTCTCTGTGAATTACCCTTGTATTTACATTCCACAGTGCACATTCAAGGAACTGTCAGGCAAAATGTGTAATACTCCTTCAAAGTCAACATGATGTACCAACACTGGAATAATTCTGTGTAACTGAATCAGTGTTAGTAAAGGTACTCAATTATTTTGTACTACTGTTAAGTGTAGAATTTGGTTATAAATTTTGTGGGCAGAGTTAGGAGTGATCCATCTCACCCATTTGTGTTATGATACTTTAGGGAAGGATCCTGGCAAAGAGGCTGTGAGGAAGCCCCATCTGAGCACATGTATTTTGCCTTTAGCTGTGGCTATTCCTCAGTGATTTGAAAGAGGACGTAATCTTGTCTCCTGGAGCCATAGCAAGGACAAAGGGCATGAGGACAAAGTTCCTATTTGGATTGAATTCCATGTAAATTAGGAGAATAATTACATTAGAGGACATAAACCTCTGTGACCCCTCTGTGTAAAATCCTCTGGGTAGCATTTTACCAGACCCAGGAAGTATAGGCATTTCTGGTGTGGAAGTATGGTAACGAGCAAGATTACACAGATACAAGGGAAATGCAGAACACATTACCAGTATGAAAAATAGCAGAAAATGAGCAAGGATTGGGTCAAGATAGGAAAAGTGATCCTGTTCCCATATAAAATGCTTTCAAGCCTTTAAGTCTGAGTGGTCATGTTGGGCAGCATGTGGTGTGACCAGACGCAAAGGTGAAGTCTCTGTCCAAAGAAAGCTTAGAGACCCTTATTTAAAACAAGGTGCAGGACACAGCAGTGCCTACATTCATCCTGCGCAGGTGTTTGAGGTGTTGGAGTCTGGAGTCTGAGACTTCCTTGTGGGCAATGGAAAGAGAATTCAAATAAACAAGCATCTAAATCATCCCACCAGGTAGGTGGCCAGAAGCACCTTGTGCCTCCAGGGCCACAGGTGTCTGATGACTGATTCAGGCCTCTCTGATCTCCGGGAGGCCATCTGTAGACCATGCTGTGCTGCGTTTTTCTCGTCTCTGCTGTGCTAACCTATAGACAATACCTGTGCAGTTTTTAGCAAATCTGGCATCCCCATAGTAACCGGGAGCGCATCGTTCGCACTTGAAGCCGGTGGTGTTGCGCAGGCAGTTGCGGCACTGGCCAGTCACTTCATCACAGTCTTCAAAAATGAGGTTCGGGTCTGAGTTGCCACTGCAGTCGCATTTTTTACAAGTGCTTCCAATTAGCAAAGGGTTCCCATAGTAACCGGGGGCACACCTGAAAGGAAAAGCAAGCCTGGCGATGATGAGGGCTGACATTGCCATCTGCAGCACTGTTTACTGTTTGTTCTCTACTTCTATTTGTGTCACCAGGAATTGATGATGGTCTGCAACTACTAATGGACAAAAGGCAAATTGGGAGCTCTATTGCTACAGAGGATGCTTTATGCTCTAATCTCAATCTGTACAGTTATATTTTCTTCCCTTCTTAAACAGTCTGGGTATCTCAATCACAGCAGTCTGTGGTTGCGGTTTTTAGTTCTTTTTTTTTAATGTGCCTTTAGCAGTAAAAGGATTTCTTTCCCATTGTTATAAAATCTGTGACAGAATGACCTTGGCAGAGAGGCAGCTCTAGTGTTTATTTTGGTCTCTTTCAGCTTTGGATCTCACCAACTATATTGTGTTATATAGGAAACTGAGGTAAGAGACTGCATTTCATGACGCGGAAACTCAGAGGAAGTTCAGACGTTATTTTCATTATAATGCATATAACAAAGTACTGGCCAGAAAAGGTTTATATAAATACTTCTCTGGTGTGGCATTGGGATGGTTTCTGGTTTTTGCAAAACAGAATAGGCAGTGAACCAGCCTCAGTTTTTCAGACTTGTTCTATGTTATCCTGCTGGCAGAGGGCAAGAGGCTGAGAGCACCAGCCCAGGAGGGAAGGATTCCTCTGTTGGTTTGCAGGGGGAGGAAGGAAAGTGGGTAACAAGCACCACAGGGAAGGCATGATATGAGTCCAATTTGCTTTTCATATCTTGTCATGTTTGGGAAGCATTTCAGCTGAAAACTCACTACATTTTAAGATAGAAGAGCTGTTGACACTGTAGCGACGTTTGAAAGTCTTTGACACTGAACAGATTTAGTGTCGTCATTTAGAAAGAAAGGAGAGAGTCTCAGTTAAAGGAGTTTCTGATGGTAGCTGAACATGTGCTTAATCCTATGGGCTAGAGGGACTTTTGCAAACCAACCAGTGGGGTGAACAGAGTCAGCACTGGAGTGGGCATGAAGCAACTTGCAGGAGCAAATCCTCAAGCAAGGGCTTAACTGGAGAAGCTGGTGGCTGGAGCAGCGTGGAGCAGCAGCTGATGGACTGGAGAGGTCAGCTGGCAGGACTGGGGCAACCTGAGCCGTTCTTGGTGTCATTGTGGGGTGGCAGGAGGGCCCATGACCAAGCGGCCTGAGACGCAGAGATCAGGGACTCGTATCCCCAAACTGGGAGTGAAGAATTACTGCAGAGAGGGGGAAAAGCAGCTGGTGTAGCAAATGCTGACTGAAGAAACTGCTGACCAAAGAGGACTGAATAGTTGTTGCAGTGATTTAGGTAAGGAGTAGTTGTTGTATTTCATCCTGTTTTATCACCCTGTTGTCCTTGTCTTTTCTCCCATCCATAAAGTGCTGGTTTAAGATGCTGTTTGTTCTGCTGCTTGTGGGTGGAGAGGGTGAGCTCTCAGGCAGTTTAGTTTAATTTTCCTCAGCTCTGTCTGGGTACCCAAGCTGAGCTGTCTCCTAAAATCTGAACACAGTCAAATCCAGGTTCTGCAATGTCTGAACGATTAAAATGTGGGAGATCTGATAAGAGCTTCTAGTTTTGATCTGTTCCTACATTTGATGATTTTTTGTTTTAATAAAGAAAGTAATTTCCTCAGCACTGCTTTGTTCATGTTCCAACTCTGAACCCGCACAGTAAAAACACATAAAATTGTAAGTATCTTAATATAAACCACTTGGCTGCCTCAAATACTGCTTTTATCAAGGACAAAGACTGTCTCTTTGCAGCACTGCCAGAATCTTTGGTGCAGATCTTATTGTTTGGGTGACCCAGATGTAAAGAATAAAAGTGTGACCCGGAGTTCTGTGCCCTGCTTGAAGAACTGTGAATGTGACACTGAACACAGAGTGTGATTTAACTGACTTTGGTGGAGTCACTCGCTGCTCCCATGGGAGTTAGAGCAGGCAGTGATGGATAATGCTACTATTCAGTCATGCCAAAAGTCTTGCCACAATTTTCTAATATTTCAGCCAATGTTAGCTTGTGGCATTTTCCCAAATTCCAGCATTTCAGTATGTTTATGAAGTTTGAAGAAGGAAAAAAAAAAAAAAAATCACTGTGGGTATTTTTTTTTTTTTAAACCGTAGAGCAATCTTATTTATTCTAAATTCTCAAAATCTTGTGGAGTTGCTTTTTATTTTTCTGGAGTTAGGCATTTTCCAAATGATCATCTGTCTAAGGTGGCCACCAATTCACAGAAGCTACTGAGCAATGCTGGGTGCAGACTAGTGTTTTGCTTACTGCTATCCAGCTCTGGCTTGCAGCCAGCATCTATCAAAGACTACCTGCTATTCCCATCAGGCTGACAACCTCTGTCCTCTCATCAGGACAAGATATTTTTTTTCTTCTTTTCTGAAATATGCCATTCAGTTCACTTGCCAGAAATGTAGTGGACAATTCCTCACATCCTCACAGATATATCTTGTAAGTGCTGGTTTTTATGGCCATCTGACTCACTTTTACTAGCCATATCTCCTCATCTGGAGTAGCTGTCTGAAACAAATAAATAGAAACTTTAGAGCCGAAAATAAATGTGTCACCTTCACTTTCCCCTTCCCTTTGCCACTCATAGAGCTAAACTGCACTTGGCCTCTTTGGAATAGCTGGTAGCACGTGAGAAGAGCAGAGGCCACTGGATGTGAAACATCTCTGCTCCATCTTGGCACTTGATGGCCTGAAAAAATAGAGGCTTGCAGCAAATACCTTTTCCTCTGTTGTATCAATAAATGGCTCTTTGTTGCTAACAGAGAGTATTTCCTCTCCCGTAATAAAGCTGCTAAGTTATCTGTTTCATTTTACAGCCATGTTTGCTTCCTGCAATTATCAGTGAGTAAGAAATTAACTTCCTTTTCCCTGTCAATGACAAAAGAACCTTTTAGTCTATTCACTTTGGACACTAAAGGATAATTTGTTCAGTTATTTTAACATTTAGGCATTAACAAAACCTGGATTCCATCCGCTACCAACTTAATGCCTTATTGCTGAAGTCCAGGAGCAAAATGATTCATTCCTAAATTTCAAACTGGGAAGCTGGTTTTCTCAGTTTCCAGCAAAGGCCTCTGTGATTTCACAACACCATTTACTGGCAAACATAAACTGGTTAGGTTTGTGCCAAGCCCCTGGAGCAGCACAAGCGAGCCTCCTGCATGGATGCCAGAGGGAAGGGAGCAGATGGCCTCCTGGTGTGCTGCTCTGGTGTCCCTCGTGCTGCCCCTAGAGAAGTGTCCTGCAGCTCACTGCCCCGTGGAAAGCTGGGAGGAGACCAGTGAGCAGGACGTAGCCTTCCTCTCTCTGGGGACACAAGCTGCTGTTTGGGATGCAGGGAGGGACAAGAGCAATGCTCCTTATTGCTCAGGATTTCCCAGTCCTCCTGCCAGCAAGATGATGGCACCCAGTTGGAGCAGGGAGTGGTGGCAGTGCCCAGTAGCAGTGTATGTAAGACAAGGATGTGCTCTTTAGCAAGAGCAAAAAGCAATGCTTTTTTCTTTTTTTTTTTTTTTTTTTTTTTAAATAAAAAAGAGCAATGCATTTCTCATTAGTCTTTAAACACATTTTTTGTCATTTCTGACACAAGTGGGATTAAGACCAGGAGCCTACCAGAAGGAAAGTCTCACTTGTCCCTGCTTGCCACTTATGCCAGCAGTTAGTCAAGGACTTAACATGGTGATCAGGATGGCTGATTTCTTTCTGAGGCTTTTTCTAACCCATCTATACAGCTTTGCCTTCCTTGAGACAGATGCACTGTGTCAGGCTGGGTAGTAGCTACTAGAAAACAAAGCTGATGCTGTTTTCTGCTGTTACTCTGCATCTGCTACTCATTTCATAGGATTTGAATTGCTTGTAGTCTAGGTTGACATTTTAATAACCATTAAGAAACCTCACTGACCTTTTAATTTTCTGCATTATCCTTTGTGTATAAATCTGACATTTTGAAGAACAAAGGAATACAGCCATAGTCCTGGAAATAGGGGTGAGGGTTTTTATTTTTGTGCCAGCTGTCTAAAGGGCTTTCACTATTGCTGTCACCATGTTAGTGATGCAGAAGTAATAGGCTGATGTTTTTGGATCATCTGTAAGGGTAAAAGCCTTCCCTCTTGTTTTCATCTTACCTTTTCCATATTGATTTTTCTTTGCCCCTTAAGGAACCCCTTTCCCTCTTCTCTGATAATTATGTTAAGTATCATTTAAATTCAAGACTTGCCCATTAATGACACTGAATTGAAGTCTTAAATACTTCAGATGCTTGAAGGAAAACCAAAATTAAGTCTTCAGGAAGCCAGTGTCTGAGCCATCCTGTACCCCTCAGTCTTTGTATTAAGCTTTTTTAATTTATTGGCTGCTCAAGGAGAATTTCTGAATTATAATCATGTCAGACATTCATTGAAACATCATCTGTGTGTGTTCGTAGTGAGTAAGATGGCCCTTGACAAGACAGGAGAGTAAGTTATATTTCTGCTCTATAGCTCCATGTATTTGTGTACTCTGTTGTTAGGAGGATATTTACAGCAAATTGTTTGTGGGCATAAGAGATGTTAAAAAGCAGCACTGGCCTATGGTTGTTTGCTTGACTTTATTGAATTATGTCTGTGAAGTACATTTAAAATTTAACTAAAATAGCTGTACCTGCTTATTAAGAATTTTACTTAATGGGTTTTCTCCTTTGCTTTTAAAAATTGTATTTAGTAGAAGCCTGCTATATGTTTTAGAGTGGTGAATTGCAAGAGGCAGGTATGTTGTGTTTACTTTTCACTTCAGCTGCTGTTTCTGATTTTGTATTTTCATTTGTAAACTGTATTTCTCTTAGGAAAATCACCACATGAAGCTATACAAAGTGCAAGATGTAGATATCTGTCTTACCCAGACATGTCTCCACACCAAGTTTGTAGGGTTTTTAGTAGGAACTGAATGAGATCCTTTTATAGACATGATTCAACCCGATGAAAACATACGCACAAGATTTCTCACCCATATGGGAAGATTCCTTCAAAGAATTCTGGACTTCAGTGCTCTTGACCAGTAAGTCCTCCTGTTAGATTCTTACCTTTCACAGTTGGGTCCTGCATAGTTTTCCTTACAGACACAGCGCACGCTTCCACTTTTTCTGTAGCAGGAGACTGCAAAGCTGGAATTTCATTAGAATGAATAGTTAGAATAGCAGGCAGTGGCAAATACCTGAGTGTGTTTCTTTATTACCTTATGATGTTTTCTGTCAGTGTGAGCTCTGGCTCTTGGTCACTCATTGCTGAATAGGTATTCTTAAGCTCTGTACATTATTCACATTATACCCTTTGTTTAGTCTTATTAGTGTAGAAAGCACTAATTAGTATATAGAACTACAGAGCTATATAAATACAAAAATATATAAGTTCTTGTCTAGCAGTGTAGATCAGACATAACTGCAGGTTTTGATAAACACATTTTATATAAGGGATGTAGGATAAATCTGTATGACATGAGAACCTAATTGCTTCCTCTCTCTTATTCTAAGAGTTAAAATATTGCTTATTAAAGACACCATCGTGAGCACTTCAAGAACTGAGATTCTGGAATGGGTGCAGCAGTTTCCTAAACAAATCCTACAGTTTTCCTTAAATCCAATGTGGATGTACTGAGTACAAAAAACTGACCTCAGTGATGCCATCCTCACTTACAGTAACTGAGGCTGTACTACCATCTCTCTGAGTAAGCTGGAAAGTGTCTGGGACCTCTTTTGAGACCAGCATCCCAGTAGTGATACTGACTGCAGTAATGGCTTGGGCTGTAATTTTCATTGCCATGATTCTATATCATGGATTCCTTTGCTTTCTTTTGTTTTCAGGATTTAACAACTGTTTAACTAAATATGAGATGCAGGAACAGCAGCAGCCAGATGTCCGAAGTGCAAACTGTATACAATTCAAACACAGTGATGGACGTGGCTTAAATGCATTTGCAGGAAAAAGACATACAGTCCTAAAGATGTTTCCAGTTAGTTTGCAATATGTGTGAGTAAATTTCTGCCAGCACTGGAGTGCAATCAGAGTAGTGAGTGGCAGCAGTTGTCAGCTACAGGCCCATGGTTGCTAAACACAGGTCCTGAGTCATGCAGTGCTGGGCAACTGTGACCAGATTGCATCCCTTTCACACAGAAGAACAAGAGACTTGGAGCGATGGAAAAGAACATGATCCATGTGCTGGTTGTTCCAGAAACAAGCAGCACTGAAAGGTGACAAGAATTCCTGCATAATTTCAGTTCCCACCAGCATTTCACAACTGGCTGGACAATCAGGGTCAAATAAATTTGTGTCTGGATTTCTGGTGTTTCAAAATATTTCATATAATCAGGCAGAACATAAAACAAGATTCTTCTCACAGGATGCACCAATTAACTTCTGTAGAGCTTTTATGAGAACGTATTCAGAAAATAATAAATTTGGCAGCCTTCCTATTCTTTTACAGAGGCTAATTCCTTCATGTAGTTGAAAAAACCACACTGTGGATTTAAGTTATGAAATAAGACTGAAGCCTTCCTGAAGTTTTATATTTTTTGGTGATTGTCTATGGAAAAAAAATTTGTATAATTCCCTCAAGCGTGGAAAGAAGTAACATGTGCTGCACTGTGAAGCAATCTCCATCCTTCTTTCTTTATTCCAAAGGGATGATGTTACACTTCATGTGTAATATTCAGAAGTTATTCCAAAAGTTCCCAGAGTGGCAGATATGAAGATTGTCTGGTCAGAAAATCTAGAGACACACAGATGAATCCAAGAAAAAAATATCTATCTCATGAGCTTGTTAGTTTACAGATTTTGTCACTTTGTCTCACTGTTGTGAATTTACTGTCTATTTCCAAAGTAAAACAGAATACAAAACAACATCCTTTGCATGTTCTTTATTCAAAGACTTGTAATGTTTCTGTGCTTTCTGGTAGAGTTACTATTTTGCCTTAATATAAATGGAGTAGGATTAAAGGAGGAAAAATGGAAAAAAAACCCCAAACCAAACAAACGGTTGTTCTTTGAATTCATTTATTCAAAGCTGAATGTTGCCCAATCATTATTATTTGCCTGTTCCAGTCCCAGCTGAGGGCTATTGCAGTGGTCTGGTCTCTCTCATGCAAGAAGCTGAACAGGCAATTTCTGCATATTACTTAAATTTGGCTATGAGGCAAATTTGGATCTCATATTCCTTTAACTATTGCCTTCAGGACTTTTCTGTGGGAAAACCCTGAAAATGTGTATTTTTACTGAGGTAGTTTTAAAGGGGAGACATAACAGAACATGGAATATCCTGAGATGGAAAGGACTCATGAACATCATCAAGGCCAACTCCTATATCACCACTAGTGTTGAAGCATCTGCATTCAGGCTCCTTGCAGCTTTTGTTCTCATTTCCCAGTCCCACTCTGCTGTCCTTTTGGGTTCAGGGTTTCCTTATCTCTAGTGGTCTGGAATAGGAAGGGTGCTGTGTCCATAGTAGAAGGGCTAAGGAGTGTGTTGATGCAGGGAATGCTCCTTGACCTCTGTGCCCATCTCCCGTAGCACTGGCAGAGAGAACCTGTAGCTCAGGTCCCTGCTGTTCCCACTGCACTGAGCCCTGCTGGACTGGTGGACCAGCCAGCTCCCTGCTGCTGGGGAGCATTGCTGCAGAGTCCAGTGTGCTGCAGGACTGGGCAGGGTGATGGGTGAATGCAGAACTAGCCATGCTTTGTCAAATTGCACTGCAGGGAGGACAGAGTAGACCTTGCTTGACTGACCGTGCTTGGTAGAGAGTGGGTCTTGTTATACAGCAGTGCCTCAGGCATGTGCTGCCCAGGTTGTGGTTGAGAGAACAGCTCCTTACACCAAACTGGCTGGTCTGTGACCAACAGGTTTAAAAAAAAAATAAAATCACTTTCTTTTGCTAAGGAAAAACCACTGCTTCTGAGTGTTGTATTTCTACTATTTCTGGCATTACAGCTACTGCAGAAACTGGAGGAAACAGTCTGCTTTGTCTGTGAACTCATTCTGTCTAAGCCTTTCTACATGTGAGCAAAGCCAGGTTCTCCCCTTGTCCCTGGAGGATCTTGTCTCTAATCCAGTCAAAGCTGTAGTTTTTCAACAAGAGCTGTTCTTCACCCCATGACCCTCCTTACATGTCTGCAGCTCACTGCAAAAGCCAAGAGGTGATGTGCTGGAGCTTGGTTTTGCTCCATTTCCATTTTGAACCTTCGCCACTGAGCAGCTGAGCAAAATGCAGCTCATCCCACCTTAAGGCTGTGTAAGTAATCCTGTAGCAACAGCAAACAAAAACAGTGAGGAAATTCCCCTTTGCTGAGAAGCTCTGCTGAAAGAAGAATGTGAAACCACAAAAGGAGAAGACATAGCTTGATGAAAAATAGCTTCAACCCGTTGGCAAGTATTCATGAGCACCTCTTCTGTCTGTAGTGGGATTTGCATAGATGTCTCTCTCCCAGAGCACGGACCTCAAGCAAGCAAGAGGAAATGTATAATTTATTTCAGCTGCCTTGCTGATGTGCCACTAAGAGTTTCTAATAGCTGGTTTGTAGTTATTTGTTTCTTCTGAAGGCACAAAGTAGGTAACAGCTGGAGCTCTTTGACTTAGTCTTGGTTTTCTGTCAGGGTTCAGAGTTTCTTACACAAAGGCACAGTACCAGTCACAGGGTCCTCCAGCCCTTTCCTTTTAACTGTTACTGTACTAACCAGATCCAGCTGCTGTTGACTCAGAAGACTGAGAGATTCTGATTTTTTGTGATTGGTTTTACCTTCCAGAGGTCACAGATTGATTTGTCTGTCTCAGCTATGTACATCACTGACGCTATCTTCCTCAGGAGCTGGTCTTTAAGGGATTCTTAAAAGTAACCAGACAGCTGAATAATCTCTCGACATGAAAGGGAGCAAGCTTGAATTTGGTCAAATAATTTCCCCTCCTTCTCAGCAAGAACTGACATGAATATTTACAGATATTTTACACCTTTTAAATGAAATGCTGTTCCCTCTTCTTCTAAATGTGAGCAGCTAGCAGTGCTCTTAATTTTCCCTGGTTTGCAAAGGCAGCAGCCTTTGTCTCCTACACTTATAAAGGGGTGCTGACCCCACCTTTGAAAGGGCCAAAGCCAGCACAAATCAAAGAGAAGCAAAGACTTTACATACTTGGCAAGTGCCGGCAGGGGGCAGGGGCAGGGCTGGCAGAACGTGGGCACTCCTCTGACAACGTCACCAATGAAGCCGTCTGGACATTGCTCACAGTGTTGTCCTGTTGTGTTTCTCTGGCAGTCCTTCAGTGGAAAGAAAGAGTGGTGAAAGTTAAACGGAGGTGCTGCCTGAATCAGAAAGAAATCATTGAGCTGAAGACCCAGCCAAGCAGAACGTGGGCTGACGCCAGACCCCAACCCTTCAAGGCATTGACAGATGGAGCCAAACCAGCTAGCACTGCTGCAAAGAAAAACGCTATAAACGATTACACTGGCCAGCCAGCAAGTGTTGGCAAGGTGTGGTATGGGATAAAGCAGACGTATGTGCCTGCCAGGTGCTGGAGCAGAGGCGGCACTGCCTGTCGTCAGAGATGTCAGAGGTATTCAGGTGTAGCTGGCAGCCCTATTTTGAATTGCATGTGCCAGCAGGAAAAATACCCTTTTACTGACACCAAAACAAAATAAAAAATATCTGCTGGTAAATACTCCACTGGTAAATACTAATATTTCAGCCTAGGTGCAGGTTTCAGTGAGGCTGCTTCTTGGACTTGATGACGGGAAAAGAGCACTGGGGGGAATTTGCCTGCAAATGGTAGCTAATACCCCAGTGGCTCTGATGTTTTTATCCTGAAATGAAAAGTGTTATAGAATGGAGGGTTGTGTTATCATTACACCTTGTTCTCAGCCTTAAAGGATGTCTACTTCCCAGAGGAAAGAAGCAGGAGTCTTCTATAAGCAGCCTTTCTATAAAATTAAGAGCAACTGTATAGAATGTCACTCATAAGCCAGTTTCATCTTCATAGTTTAATGGTTTAATGCTTGTGAGGAAATAAGTTTCCTTTTGCAGAGGCAAATCAGCCACCAGCTGATACTGTTGGGGCTCCATGGAAGTAAATCAAGCTATGTTATTTCATACAGAATTTTTGTTCCAAAATATTTCATGATGCTAGGTCTAAATTGTGCCTCTCAGATAATCTTTTCAATAACAGCAAAATGTTAAAGTTTGCTGTAAACAGTTCTAAATAGAATTGGTAAGCCCTGCAAGTATGAGTAAAAACTGTTACATCTTTTGCTTTGCAAATGGCTGCACTTAGATGCCACATGTACTCAGTACATGACTAAGCATCACCTGATTCAGGAACTCCTACTTACTAACCTGCTGTATAATGGTGCAAATAAGCAGGTATATGAAGTAGAACCAGAGGACATGACGTATCTGGACTTCCAGAAAAGCCATCTAAGTTGTCAGGGAACTTGAAGAAGATTTCTTTTATAAACTGAAAGCTTATAAAAACTGGGAAACAAAGGTAACAGATGCAACCCTCACTTTTTAGAGTGGGGAAGCGTGACTATTTGGATCACCTACGCCTTGGTGCTGAGACAAGTTTTATTTGATATTCACCAGTGTCTTAGAAACAGAGACCAAAATTGCTAGGGATGCTCAGCTGGGAGAGAAAGGCTGACAGGAGGGTGTGTTTGGGTTATGTAATATTACAAAGTTGGTAAATAAGCTGAAAGAACAATGATAGTTCACTCAAATCCTGCAATAAAGAGCTGAGGGACACTGACTTGGACAAGTACTTCTCTACACAGAAGGTAAGATACTTCTGCAGCCTGCAGCCAGGAGGTGACAGTATTTGCAGGGGCAAAAAGGGATTTCCTACGTAAATTAATGAGCAACAGAGTAATAAATGTATATTAAAAGGACTCAGGAGGCTTGTATGCTCTAACATGCCTTAAGACAGCAGTTGTGAATGCTAGTGGCATATGAAGCAGAGAATTCAGAAACAGGCCAGGCTAGGTGTATCTCCAAATAGCATCTTCCACTGCCACTGCTGGATACCCAATATGGGCTCCAGAGACCTTTGGCTGGACCCTGCAAGGGACTTCTTGTGCTATATTCAGAGATGGTGCAAGTACTAGGAAATGCCCCCAGCATGCCAGTTCATCAGTCATTTAATCCCATCACAGAAGTCTCTGTGCTGTCAGTCCCTAGAATAACAGGAAAGCTGGGTGTGGTATTTTAGGAATATTTGCAGTGGGAGGGAGCTCCCCAGCATGGGACAAGGGACACCTTGGCCTCTCTGTGGTCAGAGCTTCTTCATCAGTGCCAGGCTGGGGATGGGTGAGCTCAGCTAACTGATTTTTCATCTGAGCCAGTCCCTACAGATTTGAAACTCACTTTCTACTCCAAACATGGTGTGTCCTTTGAAGTAAAGGCTATGAGGAGAGAGGAATGCAATTAGAGAAGATGTTTAATGAAAACGAATAGTCAAATTTCACTCGCACAGGTGTTGCTAAATGACTTTTGTATCTGACTACTGTAACTTTGATTTAGTGGCAGAATTTTGTCCCAGCAACATTGATATTTTGGCTTTGTGTGGGCTTGTTTTGTTGGTTCTCCTCCTCGCTCCCTCCCCCACCTCCCTGTGTCCAGATATTACAAGGCTGTGTTGAAAGGTGTCATTTTAGCATAGGATACTCACCCTTGTGAAAACACATCTGATGTTCTTTTAGCCAAGCATCTTCCTTATTTTAATCCCATTAAAGATCCCCACTTAGGACTCACTAGTTTAGCTCAGACACTTTTTGATTCTAGAAGACTTTGCTTGTCTTGCTGCACGTTTTATAGTTATGCAGAACCCATTACACAGCAATTATTTAATTCTACAAGGCTGTGATTTGGCCGGAGAACTCTACAGTGAGTAGAATATGATATGGAAAGGAAAGAAGTCTTTTTCTTTTTCCATTGATCTTTAAATAGATTACACACTAATAGTTATAGTGTTAAGGCTATTTTTTTAAACAGTAAAATTTGCTGTAAAGAAGGGAGTATTTAGTATACAGAAAACCAGAAGGTTATTTTAATAAAAGGTTTTAAAATGAGGGAATACAGAAAGCTTGACGAGGAAGAAGAGGAAGAAGAGAAGGAAATAAATTTGGGGAGACCAGAGAAAGTGAGAGCAAATGAGGGTAGAGTGGCAGGTAGGTGCCAGGGCAATGTGCAGATCTCACACTCCTTGCTGGGCAGAGCACACTAACTGCAAGGCAGAGGGCACTGGAAGGCTAATACCATTTTAAAAATTTGCATTTTTCTTTATTCAATGAAAAAGTGATGTTAAAGTACCACAAGACAGAGGTCAGAGTGTGGGCACTGAGTGCTCAAGGGAAAGTGTAATCCTGTCTCTGAAGTACTGGAGGAGGCCTCAGGTGGGCTGCATTTAGTTGTAGCCTTCATCACACTCTTCATTTGTGCTCTGGGCAATTAATTTTAGTTCTCTTTTCCTCAGCTCTCGAAACAACACATGGGTATTACCAGAATAAATCTGTTACTAATTTCCAAAGCTCAGATACTATTGTGATGAATGCCGGGCAGCATATGTCATTCCTTAAATCTCCAGTGTTTTTAATCTTCTAAACTGATGTGCTAAAAGGCTCTTCTACCCCAAAGACCCTGTTAGCTGAATGCTTGAGGCATTTTTGTAGTTTTTCTCTGGTTAGTGATTATGTAAAAGTGGCTTTATCATATTTAACATGTCAGGACTCCTGTGGGCATTTAGAATCATATTTTTACAGTGATTAAAAAAGCGTCCTTATATTTTGTGTCCCATAGCTTGCATCTCCAGTGAAACTGCTGACTGCAATAAGCCTGGGAGACATCTCTAAGGCAGGGAGCACATCCTTCCTGCAGCTCATGGGTGATTCTCAGCACCAGGTGGCACTGGCTTGGTAGTTTGAGAAAAATGTTTTGCTTCTAAATGGCTCATTCTTGACTGAGAGATAATTATGAGGAAAAAAATGGAATTCTATCTATGGTGTTTTCTATGAAATCAGATTTGAAATCTGATATGAAATCAGGGCTCTGCTGTAAAACTTGCAAGGGCAACCCTTCATTCCAGTTTTCACACATGCTTTAGAATGAAAGACATTTATGATTGATAATGTAAATTGGACTACATATGTGATTGCTCACAGCATTCCCTGTCTCAGAGGTTCATTCATGTGTACTCACAAAACTGTAGGAATATGTTTACTTATATTTGTGTTTGCTTTTTCAAATAAAACAACTCAGTATATAGTTCTGGTTTTGGATTCCCTTGAAAACCAAGGCAGATTGGTAAAAATCTCCAGAAAACATGCATTGATATGTATCTTAGCACATCAAACACAGAAGTTTAGCAGAAAATTGCTGTCTGTAAAGAACAGAGTGATACATGGTAAAGGTCACAAAAACAGGTATAACTATGCAGTTAGAAGTATTGCAACTAGATTTTATAGTACTCTGCTTTTTCTAAACTATTTCAAGTTACAGTAAGTTAAAATTCTATGCTCAAATCTTTCCGCATGCCCATGTTAATACCACCTTTATTTTCATGAAGCAAAAGTCAAGGCAGAGGTGTCCCTTCCTCCCAGACACTGCAGCTTCAGAGGAAGTAACCCAATATAGCAGCAGCCTGGCTTCTGAAAGCTCCTATATGAGGCTACAGCATATAATCAGTCATCTATCAGTACAATAGCAGCAGCTTGTCAGATGACAGAGTGGCTGGAGTGTATTTTCCTATGTTAGGAAGTGCACTGGCTGGTCCTGCTACTCTACTTTCAGTGAGCACAATCAATCAGGTTGAACATTTCTACCTGGCCTTTACTATTTAACTATCTGTATATAGATGAAAAGTACATGAAAAGGTGCTATAGGGGAGTTATGTGGGAATCATTGTCAGCACTGAGCTCCTGAACTCATTTGTTTGGAAAGTGAAGCTGGAATAACTGTTCTGAGACCACAGAGAGTTCATGTGATATAGTTCTGCTCAGTAAATACACTTCTGCACAAATAATAATTAAATCTTTGTTGATTCTCTTCAGGCAATGGTACTGCAACAAGTTTCCCAGCATAGGATAAACATGCTTTTCTGTAAAGTAATAGAGCTGAAAATCTGAGAAGTGGGAATCTACCCTACCTTATTTTAGGAACCAGAACTTAAGAGAGAAGAGCTCCTTCTAATGGTTTTCAAAGGCATCACCTTTATTAAATGTGCCATTTAGGCAGTTTAAGGGAAATTATTTCGTAAGATGGCTAACACTTGGTGCAATTTAGGCAGGCAGGAGCTCCTCCATAGGAAACAGACAGCAGATGGTTTTTGTGCATATCCACTAAAGTTAAAGAAAGACAGGATCTGCTGTGGACTGGTGCAGAGCACCTGTGTAAGACACCTAATGCTGGATGATAAGGAAACTTTCCAGGGACAGCCAAAAGTTAATACTTAGCACTTTCTGTGGAGAAGTTAGTACAACAACAAAAATTCCCAAATCCTGTGGTCTTCAATATTGTCTGTGAAATCTCCTACACTTGATTAGGAATTCTGAGTATTAATGTGCAGCTGAAAATGGTCCTTGTTACAGTATAGCAGGAACTCTTGGTTGTTGTTCTTTATTTTTTAATCCCTTATTTCCTGTTCTTCTGAGTGATAGCCTTGTTACAACTGTTAATGCAGAATTATTGCATGAGGATAAATATATTATATAGATAAAGCAATGCTAGCGGTTTATGTTGCTGTGTATTCATTCCCAGGCTGGTGGAGGTTGGCCTGAGATATAATATCTGCATGTAGATTTAGACTTCCCCAAATCTGGGAGATGCCCTTGTATCTGAGGTTACAGAACTGCATAGTGTTACTAGTGCTAGCTTGCCACAGCTTATTGCTATCCAAAAGCAGTAATAATAGAAAAAAAAAAGTACTACAGCATAATGACTTGCAAGCCGGAAGATGGACATGTTTTATCTTTTTCATCTTTGACATTTATGGTTTCAAGCATTCTCTCTCCAGCCACTGTGGATGAGATGCAGTGTTAGTTTTCAGTATTTCTTAAGGAAGAAAAAGATAAGGCGCTAAAAGGAAACACTAAGGACTGTGCAGCTTTTACTGCAGGTAAAGACAACTGTCATCCTAGAATAATGGGAATAGCAAGAAAACTCAGTTCCTGATCCAGTTTGGGTCATCATACCCACTCTATGTCAAAGTTTTGGTTTGTAGAACTTGTCCTATACTAGTGAGGCAAGTGGAAGTTGATGTCTTGCCAAAACCACTTGGTGCTCTACTTTCTCAATCCATCACTTGTCTTAGCTAGCTATGGGAAATGCAGCTGAGCAGATGTGAGAGCAACAGCAGCCCTTCCTTGCAGTCTTGGCCTGACTTCCTACATGCCTGTTATATAAGCTGTGTGGGGAATAGAAATGAAGTGGTCACATGTTGGGGGTCACTGTTGCAAGCTCTCGACAGTAAATCAGTTAAGACAATAAATGCTAAGTTTAAAGAGAGCTAAGAGGGAGGGAAATATCAATATCTGAGAAAATGAGTCTATTGAAACTAATGCTTTTGGCAAGTACTGCATACCAAAACACTCTGGAGAAGAGAAGGGCTGCATTTCAGCACCAGACTGTTATAGTTCTGTTTAGCTTTCCAAAAGTATCACCAATGTCACTATACATAGATGCAGTCCATCCTTACAGAAAGAAACAGTGATCTATAAGCTACAAGGCTCTTTGTGAAGCTAGAAGTACCTAATAAGCTGAAGAGTTTTGCTGGCTCCCTGCTGCTTTTTGCTTGTGCTTGATGGATGGTTGTAGATCCACTGGCGATTCTCCAGACCTGCCTTGGCAATCATGTGGAACATATTATCCTCTCGGGCAGAACTGCCAAATCTGTTCCAACCTTTCCACTCAGCTGTAAACCCAAATGCTTAAAAAGAAATCACTTACACAACAATACTCCCTATTGTAAAAAATACCATAAAAGGCTGGAAAGGATAGCAGTGACTTTATCCTCTCTACTGTTATGATCCTTTGGTCTTTCCTCTTCCAAAAAGGTCATATCTACTTATATATTTATTTATTTATGAGTAGTCTTTGGATACCTTATATACATACTGATCAAATAAGCAGGACTGAGGTGATAACAAAGCAGTTAGAGATTTTTAGGTAGACACCAACAAAGGTGGAGGTAAAATTTTCCCTTTGTATCTTCACATCTTCTTAGCAGCAAAACCCGTTGGGCTTTATGCAGGAAAAATGACATCACTCTGTCTGTAGACTGCCACTTGCAGCTAGTACAATTTCACCCAGATGACATCACATATATGTGTTTGCAAAATCAAAAGGTAGAGGGTCCTACAAGTGATCTCCTTTTCTTCTCTTAGGTAGAATTGAGAAAGTTACATTTAAAGTCCAAAGTCAAAAATCAGTACAAAGAATTAGTTTTTTTCCTTCTACTAGTCTTACATGCATCACCAGATAATGTATTTGAAATTAAGATTATTTGACATCTCTATTGTATTATATCATTAATTGAAGCTTACACTGTGCTGGCTGCTCTTCTTCTAACTCTTGGATGATTTTCTGTAATAACAAAATGGACTGAATGGCTCTTTGGTTTTAATCAGAGGACCACGTGATTTATTTCCACCAGTTTTATGTGGACATCTATGCAAGAAAGGCTCTGTCTGTAATAATTTCTTCTATCTGGCTACCTAATGAGATTGTTGATTCATTGCTTGTGTCATAGAATAAGCTTTTAAAGACTTGTGGATTTGATTTACACTCTATGAATAAACTGAGAGAAGTTCTGAAACAGAACCTCAAGAAAGATACTTATGTCAGCAGAAATTGAAGATGTGAGTACTTTACCCTAAGGCATCATTAATAGGGGTTTAAATTTATTTGATTTCAAAGTCAGGGCAGAGGCCAACGAAGATGTCATTAATTTGTATGCTGTGGGAACCACATTCACCAAATTGATTTGGGGGATTTGCATAATATGATCTTAGAGCCTTGTATGGAGTCTGACCCTTATATTTCACACGTTTCAAAGCAGAGTACTTTTTAATTTTCGTACTACCTTGTTCATTTATTCGGTTGTTATGGCTGAGCTACTACTTAAACTATAAAAAATAATCTACCTTTAAAATAATCTAACTTTAAAAATGGATATTTTTTTTCATGTTTAAATCATTCCATTGTGTGAATAAACATGCAGACTTAGAAACTTGTAACCATGAGGAACATTGGTTCTTCTAAAGATCTTCATAGAATCATAGAATCATAGGGGTTGGAAGGGACCTCAAAAGTTCATCTAGTTCATCTAGCCCAACCCCCCTGCCAGAGCAGGACCACCTAGAGTACATCACACAGGAAGGCGTCCAGGCGGGTTTTGAATGACTCCAGTGAAGGAGACTCCACAACCTCTCTGGGCAGCCTGTTCCAGTGCTCCGTCACCCTCACAGTGAAAAAATTTTTCCTGATATCTTCTGCTAATGACTTTCTGTAACACGTATGACTTATGGTTAGGGTAACAGGTGGTGCCAGTGAAGAGTCCATAAGTGATAAAACTTTAGAACTGTTGTGTCTCAGGGGCAAGGAGATAGCAGATTTATACTGATAGAAATGGATGATGACAAAAATAATAGCATTGGATAAATACAGAATATATATATGTATATATATATTTTTTTTTTTTTTTAACAGCCTGTTAAAATCTAACTGAATGCAGAAAGTCTTTTGTCTTACTATCAAGTGCGGTGGTTACCACTGCAAGAATCATTGGAGTAACTTGCCTAATAATTGGAGGACAGAGAAAATAAATAGAGATCTATCCATGCCATGTGGTCCTCTCTCTTCACAGAAACTGCCAGCCATACAGATACCCACTCCCTGCTACTCCAGCCTCAGCCCCTGAAGACTTGGGCTGGATCTGTTCCTGTGCTCCTGCAGAACGGTCCTTAAAGAAGGCTACTTTGTCCACTAGCTCTAATACAAATTACATTATCAACCAGCAAGTCTCCTTTTCCCAAATTACATGCATTCATGTATTTAACATGCTAATTTGTTCTGTAATTCAAGTTACATCTTTCTTTCTCTGAGCTTGTCTTCACCTAGGCTTTCTCAGTCACATTCTGCAGCTTACTAATTTCATCAGTCTTATGATGCTCCCTAGAAATTTCCAAATCTGCAGGGAAGTCCTGTTACTGCAATTTCCTGGGCATCTCTGGTTCTGTTTTACGCTATCAAATCTTCAAAACCCTTTTACATTCTGCTTTTTTCCTTCCACTGTCCTCTTAAAAATCCCTTTCATCCTTACTTCACTTAAGCCTTTTCGCTGTTCCTCTTTATTCAGAAGTAAATGGCTTGAGCTTAATGGCTTCTTAAATCATTCAGATAAGCCATCAAATGGCTTATTTGAACTCAAGTAGTAAACTGGGGTTTAACTCTGTGTTTTGTTTTTTACTACCTGACTGCTTTCAAGAGTTTAGTATTCTAGAGAAACAGCAGACAGGAATTCACATATATTTTCAGATTATTTCCTGC
>NW_008584985.1:47390-58163 GCF_000691845.1 Merops nubicus
TTTTTTTTTTCTCCCTGAACCCTTGGCATCAGCCTTATTTTTGTAGAAGATAGGAAACAAGTCTACTGTTGTGTTTGTAAACTGAGGATATAGCCACCTCCCTACCTCATATAGTCTACTGCAGAAGCTCTCTCGTCACCAGTCACCAGAAGCAGACGTTTGTCCAGCTCTCTCTCTTGTTTTCAAGTCTTCCATTGGAAGTTTCTTCTTGTCATCATTGCCACTCAGTACTAAGGGGACAATCATCCCATGAACAAAAGCCTTGTGCATGTGAAAGAGAATAGCTGGGAACATCTGGTAGTGTAAACCACTTTTAAATTTTTAAATATTAAAACACTAAACCAGTATGTCTTCTGGAGAAACCAGTCGATCCTAAGAACACTACCATGGGCAAGTCATAATAATTTCACCTGGGCTAAACAGCTGTACTGTCTTGCTCCCACAGGAGTAAAAACAGTAAGAGATATTCCATGGAGCATGACTTTATGTATTTATATAACTAAAAACTTGATTGAGGCTGCAACAATGCAGAGTATGTGAATAGTATCAGGCCATTTTATGAAGAGACAAACCAAGGGCAAAGGTTTATGACTTGTCATAAATAACACATAGCAGAGCAAGGAGCTTTGGGTTCTACTCCTGCTTTACAAGCTTGTAAAGAGTACACTAGTGCCTAGCTCTTGCTATGTTTTTTAGATACATAATGGTATTAACTTCCATCCTTTTTACAGTGTATTACTGCTCTGATTGCCCACTAGTAATTTGGGTTAGTTTTCCTGGAATGATTTTTGCTCTGGTGATTGACTACAAGTGATTAACTACAAATACTAGCTCACAGCTTTCTGTATGAGCTGGCATTGAGTGAGATTGAACATATGGGAAATTGTAATACTACCTTGCAGTTCAACATGCTCTTCCCTTGGTGTAGTATTTCAACCTCCTCATGTTGTTCTTTCACAGCAGGAGGCTGCCATGAAGCAGAATTACCACAGATAACACAAGTATACACACTCACAGGGGTCACTCACCAGTGTAAATTGTTTATATGATATACAGCACTGTATTCATAGAGGGGAGAATGAAATGTGTTTGAATTTATAATTTTTTTCTCCAGAGGTATACAAAGCTCCTTCCATATTTCTGATGGTCTAAAAACTTTCCCCAGCATACTGACTCCTACAAATCCTGAACACAGGAAGTGTTTTGAATCTGCAGAGATAACTTCAGTAAGTGAAAATGAAATTTGGCCAAGATAATCATATTAACGTATTGATCTTGGCCCTACTTATGATTGCTTTTCAGCAAAAAAGCTCCTGTGGTACAGGCATTGCTTTTGCTGTGTATTGAAATTGAGCATTAGTGTTAATAGGAGAGTCAGACCATGGTTTGTTGGGTTTGCCTGGAAAATATTTCCTTCATGTGAGGCCTCATGCAAGAGTTAAAGAAGGTGAAAAAGTTCGTGTTGTCATTGAAAAGAAAAAAAAAAAAGAATAAAGGTACTGTTATTCAGTGAAGAACTATCAGAGAAGACAGGAATTCCTTACCACACAGATTCCAGATCCATCAAGGCATCCGTTGGCATTACCATTACAGTTGCAAGGAGAGCATTTTCCTGAGCTGGTAAGATAAAATCCTTCTTGGCATTCCTAAAAATAAAGTATTTCCTGTGTGTATGTATTTGGAGAGTTTAGTTCAGCTGAGAGGCCAGGGAAAGCAGGAATTACAATGGCAGGTCTCCCCAGAGCACACTGCACAACCCCATCATAGCAGACCACACATGCACTGCTGAACTCCAGTCTGTTCTTTCAGTCCCTGCCCTGGTGCTTGCTGTTTTGCCTCACAGTATTTAAGCTGTCATATTTAAGCTGTCACCATTCCTGCCTGTGTCCTGCCCCTGGCCAGCACTGAGTGCCTGCCTGTGGGTGGGGAGCTGGTAGATTCTTATTGCATTTGGTACTTGAGGATGAGTTAACTAGAAATTATGACTCTTATTCAGTAAAGAAGGTGTTTTTATAGGAAAACAATAGCTTTTACTTAAAAAATTAAAGTTTTAGCAAGTTTACCTTACATCAAAGCTTTGATGAGGTTTGGGTGAAGAGCCTAGAGGAGACAGAAAGGTATGTACAAAGATCAATAGCCTTCTGAATGAAAGCTGGCTGGCTGCTTCTGAGAGGCAACCAAAGCAGGGCGGGCTGTCTGTCTGTGAGGCTGGTGAGATGTGCCAGTGAAAACCTGCTGTCATTCCAGGTGTAACATGTTAGGTCCATGCAGACTCATGAATTTTTGGATCCTACAACTCTTACCCTTGCCTACCTCTTGCAATGTTGTTGCAAAGCTGATGTGAAAGCCCCAGCATGTCATTTAGATCTCTAGAAATTATTTACCATACCCTGTTTCTGCTAGCATTTACAAATACCATCCCTGGGGTGGCTGTCAGAGCCTGAGATGCATTGGGCTGTCCTGGAATATTTTTTTGTTGCTGTCTCTACACCATTTTGTGTATGCTGTGGCTCTTGAGGTCACTTACCCATGCAAAAAGTTGGAAAAGTGGGAAGTTCAAGTGAATCTGAAGGGTATGATCCTTCTTGTCTTTGTATGACCTATGAGGTTTCTTAATCTATTGTACTGATCTAGTTAGGATTAGATTTCCTTTTTATCTTCCTCTTCCTAATTTTCTTGGGTTGCCCTGAAAGGAAAGGTGTTTTCTTTTCTGCACTGAGCTAATCATCACCTCTCATGACCACTGTAAGCTATGACACGAGTAGCAGATCTACAGCACCAAATGCAGCCCCATGTGATGATATCTCCACTAGCTGCAAAATCCAGCCTGTGACTATTGCTAAATAGCCTTGCTGGTGGCTGTGGCTAATTAACCCTGGCATAGTGCCGTGGCCACATTGCTTCTGGGACCTTAACTTGTGTGTCTGCGTGGTGCTGTAGTTATAGCTGTGAAGCACAGGGTAGCAAAAGTCAGCAGTCCTGAGGTTCATCCACGTGTTAGCTTCCATTCTCAAGGGTGGGTAGATGCTTCTATCCAGCCAAATAAGCTGTTTGTTTAGAAAATAATGTATCTTACGAGATGACTAACAGCAAGCTTTACAAATGAGGTTTACAAATGAATCATTAATCCAATCTTATCCCAGAGAGCTCTGAGAAGCTGAGATGAACATAAATGGAAAACTCCGTTGCCTCTACCATTTTTACACACATATTTTATCTGGTTTGCTTTGGAAACATTTTCTTAGATAATAGCTCCTAGGAGGACAAGTCTTCATACCATAGCCACTTTGGGACAGCAGAAAAACTATCTACTCGTGCTTCTTGTTTCTATCTGTTTAGTTTTAACGCAGAGCTGTAGGACTGGCTCCCACCAGACTAAGGATTTCAGTGGAATGATTACGCCATATGCTGTGGAAGGGAGACAGTTTCTAAATTAAAAACAGATTCTTACCCCAGTGTCTGTTTTGGCAATATTTCTCTCCCATACAGATCTAAGTCGTGTTATATTCTCTGATGCCCCTCAACTGGTGGGTGGTCCTAGTTTTTTTTTGTCCATTAGTGTCTGCCCAAAAGCTTTCTTGGTTTTGCAGGTCTAAGCAGAATAATTTTTTCCTTACTATGTTGAACATGGACAATGGAAATATATGAATGTGTCTAAAGGTGTCTGAGTTAATCCTTCAGTCAGCCATAAAGACCACGTCCTTTATATTTCAGCTAAGGGTATGCCTGCATTGCAGCCATGGCTTTCATCTAGTCCACTCCCCCAGCAGTAACAACTCAGGTGCACTTCCGTGCAACATCTCTGGTTCCAGTTGTACAGGCAGGGTTGTACAGTCCTTGCTGAAGTTCACTGGGAACCAGTTTACATGCTATTCTGGGCAGATACACATCTCAGTTCCTCAAGACATCTGCCTCAGTTTTAGGTGCCTGTGCTATTCCGGCTGCCAGAGCCCCTCTTGGAAATGAGATGTAAAGTCCTAAGTCACCTGGGTATTTTTGGCAACATTTTTTCCCCAAGTTTTTCAGGTCATCACAAAAACTTGGAAGGTGTTGATGTTCATTATTTTAATACACTGTTTTAAACCATGGGTTGTATCAATTTAAACCAGAAATGATGTATTGAAAATCAATGCTACGAGAGAAGACAGAATGAGGGGAAAATGAGATCCAGATTGTTTCCTTTGGGTTCAGAAGTTTTCTCAGGCATTCTCAATTATTCTGATGTATTTTTGTTGCTCCTTGCCCTGCTAGTGATAATGGAGTGATTGGTTAGTTGTTCCAGGGTGTGAGCCAACATGATATTTATAAAAAGAAGTGTCAGAGTGTTGAGCTAACTGAGGGATTCAAATGGCTGAATGTTCTAGGAGCATAAAATAATTACAAAGCTCAATCAGATCTGGAAAAAAAACCGGAAATATCCTCCCCAAAAAATTATTATGTAGGCAACTGAGTGAAGAACATTTCTGTCCACTGTCTGTTTCTGAATGGTGAAGACAATTAGTAGGCCAAAAAGCTAGTTCTGCATTAGTGACTATGTCTTCACAATTATTAGATGCTTTTTTTCCCAAGGGACAATGCTCATTCCAGTTCAAGCTGAAAAGTCCAATCTAATATGGATTTTGATGAACACTTGAAAATCTTTAACATCCATAGTGCATTTATTTTTTTCCCCCTTTGCATTTGGAATTAATTGTTACATTTCTTAAAAACAAGAACCATCTGTAGAGCTGAAAGTGCTGTGGAGCCTGTAGTCATATTCTGTTTCTCCAGACCCTTCTGCTGGTATGGGTGCAAGATAGGACTGAAGATGCAAGACATTCCACAAACACAGGGTGTGAGTTTACTCCCATATTATATACAAGCAGTTCCAAGGGTTTCGTTGCAGCTGCTCCTGATCTGTGCCTGTGTAACTGAGAGCAGAATGAGGTCCCCGTTCCTTCACTGCTGCCAGCTGGGAGCAGTGGTGCTTCTGTGCTGGGGTGGGTATGTTTGCTGTGTCCCTGTCTCTTCTAGCTTGCTTCTCCTGAGAGAAGTGTGCTCTGTAGGTAACACGCAGAGTGTTTTCTGTGGTTACATCTGCATCAGCCAACTGAAGTAGGGCATGACATGGCTTCAGGCACTGGCTTATGATCATCCACATTGACTGATAGTTAACTTTCTGCCTTGATTCTCTTCTTTGACAGATTGTGGGTTTCCTGATGATGTCCAGGCACAGCTCAGAACATGACATCTTTTAGGATGTGTTCCCAAAAGGCAGTCTGTATAGGACTGCTCTTTTCTGGGCAAACACAGAGACAGCTTCAGCACGTGGACATGGGCTGTGTTATGCTACTTTACTAGGAGGTCCCCATACTGCTTTATTCAGTAATTCAGATGTAGCGATTGACTCTCTCATCTCATGGTAAGAAAACATGGCATGTTTCTTTAGTTAGTACTGGAACTTGTGACTTTCCTGTGAACGTATAAATGCACAAAGGGTCCCTTTCTTCCACGATAAAAGGCTCCCTTGGATCCACACCAGTGTTTGTTATTCCCAGAGTTTTCTCTTTGAGTACTGGGGTACATGAGGGGATGTGGATTCAGGGTTAAATGGTCTACATTAAGATATTTAAGCCTTTGTTATATTCATTAGACCCATGCCTATCAGTCTTGGACCAGGAATCTCATTACATTTGATTCAAAACAGGCTCAGAAGAAAAAGATGGTGCTTGTGTTCAGGACCATTGTAAAAGAAGAGACAGCTGGTGCACTTGGGGAGCTGAGTCTGAAGAACAGCACTCGAAGCAGCAGTCACAGTGCATCAGCTGCCAAATCACTGCTAAGTTTAGTGTCATCTGAGACTTGATTGTATCTGGGCAGCAGTGTTATGCTCTTTGCTGCTAGAGATAGAGTCAAAAGGTGTGATTCCTTCCAGATCTAAGAAGGATCCTCAGCGGGCTGCATGGATGTTCAGACGTGAGGGGAAAGGTAAGGCATTACAGTATTGCTTAGTAGATTCTCACTTAAAAGGTGAGATTCTTCTCCTCTTGACAAGTTTCTGGAAGGAACAGTTTAGCCAAACAGAAATTTAGTTTTCAACATAGTACTATATCCCTGAAACTCTCCATCTTTTGCTATATAGAGAGGTGAACATCCTCCACCCATTTTAAAATCCATGGATCTAAAAGACAGATCAGTCTGTTGGAAATGCATGGCATTGCCATGGAAACAACAGCCCTCTGCCCTTTGAGGACATTTCCAAAACCAACCCAAACATGCTTGCATTTGTTTATTTTGTTTTTTACGAGCAGTATTTGGAATTGGCAGACACAGTTCTGAGGCCTTTTTGAAGATTGTTTGCTTAGGCCAACTTGAGATAAATAGCCTACTGCCCTTCCTAAAAATAAAGCCGTTTTCCTGCTTGAATATCTTCCAGTACTTTCGTTTATGTAATTATTTATTAGAAATAAGAACATTAGAGGAACAAGTCTGAGAAAGTAGTCCTCTCCCATACATTTGATGCTACTCCAACTTCCCTGGTCTCCCCAGAATAGGTAAGACTCTTTTCTAAAGAGATACCTGGTTATTCTTACATCCAATAGGATCGTCACATTCAGAAATACTCAATCCCCAGCTAAGTGCTCACAGAAAGCACACCAATTTTTCAGCAGTTGGCAGGTCCCACCTGACATGTCCATGTCAGCCATGAAGACAGCCCTAGGCTGAACCTCAGAGGACCCCCACACCCCAGGTGCAGTACCCTGCTAACACAGCTGTGGCTGTGCTAGTGCGGGGTCATCCTGGCCAGCCGCCCCTGAAGCTGGACGGCGGGACTGCATGTGTAGGAAGCCCAAACCACAGCAGGCTGGGAGCCATCAATGTGGAGACATCCGCATGGGCAGAAGCCAGCTAGACACCCTTGGTATGGTTTAATTTTGTAGGTCAGTGTTGTGGTTTGAGGCTTGGAATGGGGTCGTGACCTTCCAGCAACTGGGAGGACCCCGGGTGGGGGGGAAAGCATTGTATTCCCTCCCCTTCCCACACACACTCTGATAAGAGGCAGGGAGTGGTTTCTTATTTCACTCCTGCCTTGGAACTCGGAGAGGAAAGTTCTCCTTTCACTCCGTGGGACCCTGGAACCATTTCTGAGGGTTTTGTATATTTTATTTTTTGTATTATTCCCCTAATCTTTGTATATATTATTTTCCTTACCTCCCTTTTTCATTTTCTGTTCCTTGTTGAACAATATACTTAATTTTTTTTCCAAAGTGTCTCTCTCTCTCTCGGGGGTGGGGAGAGGTGAGTACATAGTTCTGTTCCGTGTGGGTCCTGCCCTGAACCCCTTTTTACACGGAACCAGGACAGACAGCTGTGCCTGTTGCTCTCTAGTGACTGCAAAGGGGGACTTGGAGGGCTGGCTCACGTGTATGGCATGCAGACTCTGGGGAGATGAACCCTATTGCCCGTGTCAAATGTGTGGTGTTGTGTAGAAGTGTCTGGGCTACAGCTGCTATGCCATAGGTACAGCTAAACTGCTGGACACCCTGCACCTTTGCAGAGGTGCAGAGGCTCCTGACAGTCTGGTACATCAGTCAGTATCTTCAGGTACAGAAAGTGGATACATCTAAAGGAAACCTTCATATTTGACAGGCCTGAGCAATTATCTTTCTACATTTGAGTTAGTTGATTCTGGCCATTTCAGTGTTTGATCATAGGATGTTTCCCTTTGCCTGGATAGTGTCTTCTCTGATATTTATAGGTAGCTCTCCAAGGGAGCTATATTATATCACTCTACAGTGGTGCCACCTTTCCCACTCAATACTTGTACATTCCAAAATCTGTGAACAGAATCTTTTCAGCCCATCTCTGAGATATGTTTTGTTGTTGTGTATGTGTTTTTTTTTTTTTTTTGGGAGGCAGAAAACATGCATATATGCTAGCACCCATAGTAAGGCTATGATACTTAGGAAGAGTTTTAAGATATCGTGGGACATTTACTATCTGAAAATTCATTTTATTGCTGATAGTAGCTCAGTCTTCCTTCAACATGATGGCTTTGGACAACATAGAACATATTTAGGAAAGCAATGTGTAAGAAATGCTCTAGCACAGAAAAGAGCATAACCCTGTTCTAAGGACACCTTCTGGTTCACTCCAGAAAGCACAATTTTTTATGCACTAAAAATACTGCTTCACCAAATTAGGATGGAAATAAACAAAGTCTTTGACTCCATGGACATCTTACCCTAAAAGCACTCTGGGCAGGCACAGATTATATGGCTTATCATGCTTGGAAATAATTGATTAACTGCTTCTTTATCTTTTGCAGATGTATGAGTCTACTTCTGGTGTTTAATTCAGCAACAGACTACTGAGGACACCAACATGATTTCTACATCTGCTTTACAGCTCAGGTCATAATTGACTTCCAGTATATTTACATGGACTTATAAAACCTAGACTGCCAGTTGCAGACTGATGGACATTTGACCATTTCTTGCTCCCTGGGAGCAAAGTAATACACGTTTCAATTTCCTCAGGTCAAAGTCATTTAGTTCTTCAGTCAGCTGGGAAACAATGCAAACAAAAAGAGCTGTGATAGTACTGCACCCCACTGTCCTGACCTTCCTGCCTCTGGTGACCTGCAGGAGAAACCTCTCTCTATTTGTTTCCAAAATATAAAATCCAGCAGATATACAGTATGCACTATGTGCAACTGCAGCTCGGTGCCAGCCTGTGCTACTGGTGTACAGCACACTCAGGAGTTCTGGCTTCTTTGCCCTCTTACACAGTCACCATATACTTTGCTGACCATGGAAAAGGTGTGTAGTTGCTGGAGGTAAAATTTTAACTTGAGCTTTCAGCATGTATAGCGTTTAGAAATATCTTCAGACTGCAGGAGGTCTCAAGAATACAGAGGGATGGACAAAAGTTAAGTAGGGGTTAAAGATATAGCTATATTAGCTCTGCAGGACACTGGTGCTGACTCAGCCATGCTGGTTGTACCTTGGTCACAGAGGACTGGATAGACTTGCATGCTCACTAGAAAATCTATGAACTGACCTTCCTGTGTAGGGTCAGCATATAGGAAAACTTGCATGCATTTCCCCCTCTTCTGCAAGCGTAGGCAGCTGCACTGGGCTTACCAGAGACTGAGCTTACCAGACTGATAGGGTGCTCATCAATTAATTCTCTGATTTGAATGGTCTACATGGACATGCTTTTAAGTTATGTAGATGGAGCCCTATTTCTGGCAGTGTATGAACTGGCAAAAACTTCTACCCTTATCTCACATCTTATGCAGACAACATTATTCTCATCCAAGCAGTGTGTGATGCTATGGTGCACTTCACATCTAGACGTTTCCACATCTAGACTTTTTTGTGGGCGAGGAACTTACTGACACTATCTCACCAGCTCTATCAGGAAACACTTTTGTACCAAATATTGTCTACAGCTGAGAAACCCTGTTAAGTACATTTTGGGATGAATTTATCTAATAAGGTTAGAACTATGTAGTTTGTGTCTGTCCCCAGGAGACAGTACATATTTTACAGGTACATGTAAGATATCTAAGAAGTGTGCAGGCAACATCCTTTTCCTGTTTGGCCTAGCTGACCATGAAAGTCTGTCTTGCCACACTTCATAACTAGGACATAACAAATCACTGAGCCCAGCATCAGATGCTGCCAAATGCCTCTGTATGATCAAACTCCTAATTCCTGTTTTCCAAAAGGGTGGGGCCGCCAGTAATGACTGCATGAAAACAGTCCTTGCAATATTATTTACTGCGTTGAATATTATATTATTGCTATTCTTCTTCACAGCTTTTTATCCTCATCTGTTTCACACAGGAACACTAGACTGTTCACAAGACTGCCAGCAATGTGTAATCAAAAAGTGCAGAACAAAGATTTGCATTTTTTCTGTAATATTTACTATGGGAGAAGCTTGAGAGGGTGGTCTCTGGCTCTCAACAGATGAAATGGTTGAGACAGCTGGATGTATTTAAACACTTTGATTTTTGTTACTTCTCCAAGCTGCCAAAAGGATCTATCTCTACAACTACATTTGAATTAACTACGGTAGGCCATGTGGACAAAAGATCTCATCATCTGATGTATCCTAGCTGAAGTGTATGATTTGGGGTAAAATTTTCCTAATTAGATTCTCTTGGCTTTGTTTTGTTCTGATTTTTTGAGTTAGGAGAGAGAAAATATTTCTAGAAAGTGTCTTTGGGCTCTTTACAAATATTTGATAACAGCTCTGGTATTGTTCTGTTACTCATATCTCTGCCACTTTTTTACAATCATAACTATATAGTTGCAAATAATTTGTTTATCAATTCTAGTGTTTGTGTCCCCAGAATTCAGATGGGTTTGAATTTGCCAAAGAAGAAGGAATAATCATATAGGTAGAGATTTGTGCATTAACAATTTCCTCAGAAGTGTAGTGAACACTCGTAGCAATGAGGAATTTGCTGCAGACAGCATGTTCCAATAGGTCTGTTTATAAATAGCAAGACATTGATTAAATCCATGGCTCCTCAGTTTATATTTATAGCAGTTTCTCACTCTAATTTTTATTTATAGGTTACCTTTTAGTCTTGTCTATATTATATGTCTCTTTTGTTGGCAACAAGGCTTGAATGTCATTTAAACAGTCTTACAGTAAATGCCAACCAGATGAGATGGTCATTCATTGGCCCTTCTTGGGGGAGGTCTCTGTACTTCTCTTGGTCTGTTTCTATTAGTGGAGCATCTGATCATTACCTGATGAAGTTTAACAAGGGCA
>NW_008584986.1:0-304 GCF_000691845.1 Merops nubicus
CCGGCCTTTCTCCTCCACAGCCCCGGTGACAGGGCAGCGCACAGACCCCAGGGTGAGGAGCTGCAGGGGGGCTGCTGCCCCTTCCCTAGCTGTGATCCCATAACCTGGCTCCTCTTCCAGCCCAGCCCCCGGCCCCAGCCCCAGGCACTGCCCCCCCTGCAGCCTTACTCTCGCAGGCGGGGGCGCATTGCTCGGGGTGCCTCCCGCAGACCGTGCTGCAGTTGATGCAGTTCTTCAGCAGCTTGTCGTAGTAGAACCCGGCTCTCCTGTTGCACTCCATGGAGTCTGCGGGAGGGCAGGGGGA
>NW_008584986.1:387-10538 GCF_000691845.1 Merops nubicus
TCCCGTGAGGATGAGCCCCCGGCCATTCCAGACCCACTCATGGCACCACTGGGCACCAGGTGAGACCTGCACAGAGCCCCGAGTGCTGCCAGCCTCCCCAGGGCAATTTTTTCCCCCTTGAGGGTTGCCCAGGGCTGTGCCAGGCTGCCCAGGGCAGTGGTGGAGTCCCCACCCCTGGAGGGGTTTCCAAGCTGTGGAGATGTGGGGTGAGGGACACGGGGCAGTGGGGACCTGGCAGTGCTGGGGTGAGGGTTTGAGTTGATGATCTTAAAGGTCTTTTCCAAACAAAACATTTCTATGATTCTATGACAAAACCTGCCTGAGCACAGGCTCAGGACCTCAGAGGTGGTATCTATCTGCTGTCCTCAACGTGGAGATGTGACCTGTATGTGACCTGTGGCTGCAGGCAGGTGTGGGGCAGGGCTGGGTCCCCTGAGCTCTAGGGCAGGGTGCAGCAGTGCTGGGCCACGGCTGGCTGGGCAGGGAAGGGGCCACGCACAGCGTGGTGTGCAGGGCTTGGGTGCAAAGTGCATCCCCCTCTTTTCCTCCTCCCCACCCATTGTCACCTCAGCTTGGTGCCTGCCCCAGCCCAGGGCTCACAGTGCAGCCTCGTGAACCTGTGCCTGGAGTTTCTCCACCTCAGCTGGTGTAGCCCAAGGCCCTGCCTTTGGAGGGTGGGATGTCACCTCTGGGCATGTGAGTGTTGATACAGCTCTAAGAAGACCCCAGAAAGGAGAGGTACAGAGACATGGACCTGTTAGAGTGGTTCCAAAGGGTGCCACAAAAATGATCCAAAGGCTGGAACCCCTCTGCTGGGAGGCCAGGCTGACAGTTGGGTTTGGTCAACCTGGAGAAGAGAAGGCTCTGGGGAGACCTTCTTGTGACCTTGCACTATGTAAAGGGGCTTGGCAGAAAACTGGGGATGGTCTTTTTAGTGGGGCCTGTTGCAACAGGACAGAGGGTGATGGTTTTAAACTAAAAGAGGGAGATTTAGACTAGAGAGAAGGAAGAAATGTTTGACCCTGAGGGTGGTGAGCCCCTGGCCCAGGCTGCCCAGAGAGGTGGTCGCTGCCCCATCCCTGGAACCATCCCAGGGGAGGTTGGAGGTGTCTCTGAGCACCCTGCTCTAGCTGCAGATGTCCCTGCTCCCTGCAGGGGGGTTGGGCTAGAACACCTTGGAAGGTCCCTTCCCACCCCACCCCTGCTGTGCTGAGCCTGTGACTGACCCTGCTCCGTGCTGAGCTGCTGCCAGGCCCAGCCCATCTCTGGGCAGCCGTCCCACTGCCCAGTGGTTTTTGGCTCAGTGCTCTGTTGGGCCGAGCTGGCTCTGAGCCTGCCCTGGGCTCCATCCCTGCTGCCAGCCCCTGCCTGGGGGCATCCCGGGGGCACTCACCACACAGCACTGCACACCTCCTGGCCGTGGGCCGCCCGCAGACGGCGCTGCAGGGGATGCACTGGCAGACGAGGGGGTCCCAGTACTGCTGCTCGGTGCAGTTGTTCATGGCATCGCCCGTGGCTGCGGAGCGAGAGGCGAGTGAGTGCCCTGCGGCCACCTCCAGGTTTGCTGGGGCTGGGAGGCTTCGCAGGGCTGCCCAGCTGAGCCCCAGCTCCCGCTGGTCCTAGGCTGGAGCAGGAGCATAGGGCAGAACCTGCTCCAGCAAGCTCCTCAGGTTGTAACCCCACCCCAGGTGTCCTGTGCCAGTCCCAGGGGACAGGCGGGGTGGCCACCCTGGACTAGAGGTGGTCCTGTGCTGCACCCTGAGGGTCTGGGGGTGTGACATCTGCCTGCGGGTGTGAGCAGTGGGAACTGCTCCTCTCTTTACACACTTTTCTGAAAATACCAGAGACAGGACCAGAACGACCCCTGGCAACGTCACCTGAAACAATTTTTGAATTCTGGAAACTTCAGAATTCCTCTGTGGCGTCGGGGCAGTTTGTGCCACCCCCTGTGTAATTTCTGACACCTCCCTTCAGGGCTCTGGCATCATAATGAAACCCAATTTTGAGGTGTAAAACTTCCCTACGTGGCTGCAGGGGGGAGGTCTCTCTGGGGGAGCTCCCAGCACCGGCTCAAGGAGGGACAGCAGGAGGTGGACACGCTCCTGTCCCCACGAGGAGCCGTTTGTCCCGTCCTCCACACGCCCTGTGCCAGCGTGGGCTGGGTGTGCTGCCAAGGGCACAGGACCGAGGCACCATCAGCAGCCTAAAAACCTCACCAACGGCTTCCAGTTTAAAGAATAAGGTTGTTAACGAGCATTTCCTTATTAGCAGCTGAAATATTTGTGTGTGTCTCTGCAGTCTCACCTGTCTGCTGCAGCGGGGCAACCTGAGCGATGGTGTCAGTCCCTGGCTGTGCCCCCGCTGACCCCAAACTGCTCAGTAGGACCTGCCAGCGTGCTGTGCCAGGCCGTGCCATGCTGTGCCAGGCCATGCCATGCCGTGCCATGCCATGGCACATGTGGGCTCTGCGGTGAGCATGGCCAAGCAGCTGCAGGAAGCACCAACCCAGCCCACGGGTGGCCAGGGTGGCAACGCGCCGTCTGCTGAGCGAGAGGGCTCGTGGGCAACCACATCCCCCTGTGGAGCCACAGCTGTTTCCTGCACGGGTGGCCGGTGCCCAGAAGGTTTAAAACTCCTCGAGGCCGCAGCAGGGCGCTGGCCACCGCCCACCCAAAGCTGCCACAGGGGCCTTTGCAAAGCCAGGCTTGCATCTGTGCCTAGACAAGCCCTGCACTCCGTCGGGGAGCTCTCCTCCTGGCTCTCGGGGAGCTCTCCTCCTGGCTCTTGGGGAGCTCTCCTCCTGGCTCTCTGGCAGCTGGGGGTGTGCAGGAGTTGGGCACTTCCGTGTCCATCTGTCCTGCCCCTGCCTGCACAGGAGCTTCCTGAGGATGAGCTTCTGCTGCCTGCTGTGAGCTGGCTCCTTCCTGGGGCAGCACGTGTCAAACCCTCCCCTCCTCAGAGATAAATCCACCCTGCACAGGGATCCTGGCCCTACAGTCCCAGTTGTTCAATTAACATTGCTATAAAATGAAATAATTACTTTCTATCAAGCTGACAGAAGATGTTCCCCAGGGCAGAGCAAGGTTCAGGCCAGTACTCTTCTCAGATGTGCTTTGAAAGTATTTTGTACTCAAAGAGAAGAATGAGAAGGCTCCCCCTGGATGGCAGTGAGCCCTGGGGATGGGGTGAGCTCTGGGGATGGTGGCCAGCCCATCTGTCCCTGAGCTACAGTGGGATTTCACATGGGAAAACTGCATGGGAAATGGAGATTTGGGGCTGTGTCTAAGCTGGGCAGCTCCTTCCCTGCTGCTGCTCTGTTGTGAGGACAGGTCCAGGTTGGGTGTTTGGTCCCATCCAGGAAAAATCCTGCCCAGCAGCCGAGGTCCCCTCCCCAGGGAGCTCCGAGGTACACGTGGTGCTCCCGGCGTGGTGCAGCCAGGCTTGGCAGCTGCACCTTTTCCAGCAGAGCTGTGTGCATCTCCCTCTCTGCCTCCCCACCCACGAGGGACCAGCACCCCAAACCGCCCCGTGGAGCCCTCCTCCAAAGCATTAAGTGACCATTTCATCTCCAGCCCTGTGGCACTGACCATCTTCAGCAGGGTGAAGCCCTTTGTGGTGGCTCTGCTCCTCCATCGAGAGCCTGGGGAGACTCTCCCCTCCCTGCCAGCACTCTGGGAATGTCACCGTGGTCCCCAGCCCCCATCTCCCCACGCAGCCCCTCCCTGGAGTAACTCACGTTTGACTCTCCCACGGCGTCTACTCGCCCAGGGCTCCTGCCATGGCACTGCCAGCGCCGAGCCCACGCCGTTTATTATTAGAGATTGATTTGATTAGTGCTTGGGCCATGTGTTTCCGGGGGTTTCCCCTGATCCCTTCCATGCAAATCGGCCGCAGCAGGCAGAGTGCAGCACAGCACGTTGGTGTCCCTGGGCTGCTGGAGGCCAGGGTGGGAGGCACCATCCGGGGCGACGTGTCAGTGGGCACGGGGAAGGGTGTCCTGGGCCAGCTCGCAGAGGGGCTTGCAGGGGGGCACCTGCCCTCACGTTGCCTGGGATGTTCTCTTCTGTGGAGAAGGATGTTTCACCCTGTAGAGAGTCGGGAGGGCGACCCTGTGGGTTATCACGTTCTGGGGCGTCGCCGAGAAGGAGCAGCTGTGCCAGAGCAAGAGGCTGTGCAGATGAAGGAGATGCCACTGCGTGGGGCTGCAGGTGGAGAGGAGCAAAGTCCCCTCACCGGGGCTGTGTCATGGCTGGCAGAACCCCACGGGTGGTGCTGATGCCACACGGCACCAGGACCCAACCACCCTCACTTGCCAGAGCAGCCACGGCTCACCAGGACCAAGCATCGCCCTGTGTGCCCGTCCCTTCCCTGCTCGCAGGGTGGGCAGCCACTGTCCCCTTCTCACGGCGTGTAGAATGCCTCCTGGGCCCCAGCAAGATGCTCAAAACCCAACTTTGTCTCTAGTGCATCCGTGTTTCGAAGGCAGGAAGGCTGCAGGAGGTTCTGCCCCCTCCTGTGCCCTGCGCGGGCAACCGAGATCCCGTCTGGGCTCGGGGCTGGCACTGCCCTCGCTGCTGGAGGGGCACAAAAAGCACTAACAACACCCAGCCTGGTTTTCACAGGGGGGAAGAGCTGCCCCTGCGCTCCTGGCAGCCTCCAAGGGTACGGCTGGGTATTCAGTTTTAGATCTCTCCTCACCCTGCAGCTGGAATGGGCTCGATCAGCACAGCCGTGAGGGAGCAGGCAGGCAGCACCCCTGGGCTGCCTCTGGTGGGATTCAGACCCAGCCGTGGTGCTGAGTGCACCTGCCAGTGCTGGGGGGAATGGGCTGCGACCCCGCCACGACCACCCGGCAGAACAGCCCGGGTAGATCTGGCCAGTGCCACCACGTTCCATAGGGAATGAACGTCTGGTGAAAGTCCAGCCAGACCAGTGCAGTTACTGGTTTCCCGTCCCCACTGGCAGCACGTTGGTTTCTGGGGGTTTCTGCCCCGTTCCCACAGAGGTGCTGGGCAGGTCTGTGCTGTGGTTGTGGCCCTGGCCAAGGAGGGGTGAGGGGTGCTGGGAGCACAGCGGGACAGTGACTCAGCTCAGTCCAGGGGGACCTTTCTGCAGAAGCAGCTGAGGGGGAAGGAAGCAGCAATAGCTGCTACTTTCTATAAACACCAGCGGGGCAGAGTCAGGGTTTTTTCAGCTTGGTTCAAAAACTCCTACTTTGAGTTTACCATGATGATCTGTGACTGAGAGGGACCAAAAGGCCTCTGGCAGGGTGCAGTGGTCTGTGTCCCATTGCAGGGTGAACCTGCTCACAGGGAACAAAGCCCAAAGCAGAGACGCCCAGCACCTCATGGCTGCTCAGCCCCACAGAGGCTGGATTTGACCCATCACATCCCAGCTCCTGAGGGTGGGATGGGAGGGAAGCGGCATCGGCACCATCTGATGGAGCATGGGGCTTGGGGAGAGGATGGTGAGGGGACATCCCATGGCACGGGGACACTGCAGCACCCATGTGTGCACGTGTGTCTGGTGGAAAGGATGGGCTCCTTGCTGGGTTTCAGTCTCCCACTGGGAAGACCTGCAGAGGGTCCTGGGAGGCAGCAGGAAGGCAGAGGCACGGCTGGAAGTGGGGATTACACCGTGCGAGGGCTCGCGAGGAAAACACTCCTTTGGCTGAACCTGGCTGGTGCCTGTGCCACACATGGACCTGTCCAGCTAGAGCTGTGCCCCGGGCAGAGCCCGAGGCCCGTTCACCTGCAGGGCTGAGGCTGGAGGCAAAGGAACTCATGATTTCAGCAGTGCCCGTGCTGCTGGAGCGTGGCCCTGGAGAGACGGCCCCGGCCCTGCCCGCCGGCTCTCGGGGTTTTGCAGGGGAAACCTGCCTCTGCAAATAGCAGCGGGAGACTTGCAGTTTCCACCCTGGTGTGCCCTCAAGAGGGAAGTGAGAAGCACTTGGGGGTGGTTTGTCCCTCCTCACTGAGCAGAGATCAGGCAGCGTGAGCGTGGCTTTAGGATTCTTGGTGTGCACTGCGACCGGAGCCCATCTCCCCAGCCAGGCACCCCAGCAGCACCCTCTGTGCCCCCAGCAGCACAGCCCTCTGTGCCCCCAGCAGCATCCTCTGTGCCACCAGAAGCAGATTCTTGGTGTGCACTGCGACCGGAGCCCAGCAGCACCCTCTGTGCCCCCAGCAGCACCCTCTGTGCCCCCAGCAGCATCACCCCCTCACACAGCCTCCCAGCACCGCGTGTGGCCCTCGAGCACCTCCACCTTTGTGTCCCCCAGGATTGTTGTGCACCCTCCAGCACCCGTTTGCCCATGGCTCCAGAGATGGCACGGTCTACTTGGGGTGATAGAGCCCAGTCTTGTCCCAACAATATCTTCTTTCTTCTGGCATTGCTGCAAGGAGGGCTGCAGGTAACAGGCAGACAGGGTGGACAATGCTGTGCTCTGAAAAATTTGGGGGATGCCTCGCCTTGCCTTTGAGCAGCTTTGCTGGGGTATTTTCCTCCCAGGCTCTCCTCTCCCTTTTGCCTTTCACAATCCCTGTGCCTGGGCAGGGCTGAGCCTTGGCTGAGGCATTTGCTCACACACATGCTTCCTCTGGGACCTGAGAAAAGGGCCCATGGTGGGGGAGGAAGGGCAAGAGGAGTCATTTGGGGTTGAAACCAGCAACTGCGAGGCCGGGCTGAGCGCAGATGGCTCCGAGCACGGCTGCTGGGGCTCAGGTCTCTCAGCCCAGCTCCCTGGGGACACACGCTCTCAAATTTGCCAGGGTCAGGGTGTGCCCATCCCTGGTGCAGTGCCCAGCTGTCCTCCGTGTCCTGCCACCACCACCTGGCCTCGTGGCAAAGCAAAGCTGCCCCGTGCAGGGGTCCCAGGCTGCCCGCTGTGCCACAGCCACGCCGCTGCCTGGTTTTTGGTGCAGGCAGGTGCCCGGCAGGGCTGTCAGCCCAGGATGTGCACCCGTGTACAGCTGCAGAGCCACAACCCTGCCACGGTGATGGCTGTGGCGTTTGGCGCCCACTCCCCCCACGCTCCACCAGCCCTGGCTACCAGCCCTGCTTGCAATGCCACGGCCCAGCCGGGAGCCGAGGGCAGCGATGGTGCAGCCGGAGGGGTCAGAGCCCCCCGGGGTGCAGCTCCAGCTCCCCACTCCTGCACCCCGAGGGTGCTCATCCTGCACCTGGATGGGATGCTGAGCCCAGCCCTGCTCCTGGCTGTTTGAGCCTCTCCCCAGGAGATGGCACCCTTGGCCAGCCCAGGCTGGCTCCCCACTGGGTGCTGGGTGCTCTGGGTGCCTTCACAGCCTGGGCATTCTCCAGCCAGCCACTCCAGCTCCGCCTCCACCAGCCAGGGACTCTGTGCCAGGGAGGGTGCTGCCACACGGCTGCCAGGCTGGCTCCTCGCCCACTCCCTGGGGCCTCCGTTTGCACCAGCTGCTGGTGCAAGGTGGGGTCCAGATGCCCCCGTACACCCCGCACTGCTCTGCTCATCCCTTTGCACCGTGGGCTCATCCTGCCACTGCCCCACGGGGCTGCAGCAGGGCATCATCCCAAGGGTGTCGGGGTGCTGTGGCAACCCCCACGCCGTGGGCTCTGCCCCCTCCCAGCAGCTGTGCCAGGGGCTGTGGGCAAGCCCAGGGATGAGCCAGGCTCCGGAGGTGCCCGTGTGCATCCTTAGGGATGATGCTGTGAGAGCCACCTTGCCAAACACCGGTGCTGATGAGGAGAGGGGAGTCTTACAGAAACCCAGGCTGTGGACAGGGCCAGCTCCCCAAACCTGGGAACCAACTGGAAAGCAAGGACAGCCAGAGGGGAAAGGCCCCAGCCTGGCTGAGCACTGGCACGGGAGCGAGGATGAAACCCTCCCAATGCCCAGCGAGAGGGCAGGGAGAGGAGCCTCAGTGCCCGTGTGCTGGGGTGGAGAGCTGGGGGTGCCAGGTTGGGGAGAGGAGTCAAGGAACAACCTGTGACCAGAGCAGCTCATCGGGTAACACGGTGTCTTTAACCTGGCAGGAAGAATTCCCCATCCCCAGCTCCCACAGCCCCGGCTGAGAGGCGTTTTTGGCAGGATCTCGCAGGCTCCCGAGGAGCTCCACTGTTAATTTTTAACACTAAAACCCCTGGGGAAATTCCAGAGGGCTGGAGGGAGGCTGGAGTCTAATGTTTAAAAGGGGATAAAAGGGCTGACCCTGGGAATTACAGAGCAGGTAGGCTGATCGCAGTCGCTGGGCAAATTATGGGCTGGGTAATTGGGGATACCGTCAGCCAAAAATTAGCAGCTAAAAGTATAATTAAGGTCGTTAGCTTGGTTTCATGGATGGCAGCTCCTGTCAAGTGAGTCGGCTTTGGTTTTTGGCATGACTCTGGGCTGGCTGATAAAGCTAATTGCGTTGCTGCCTTCTAATGGGTTTCTCCAAAGTATTTAATTTACAGCCATGTGACATTTTTCATTTGCAGAACTCACATTATATGGAGTCAGCAGAGCAGACATCCGATGGGCAGCTGAGGGCGGTGGCCGAGGGGACTGGTGATGGAGGAAGCTGGGAGGACCTGGTTCTGCAGGGGATGACGTTTTTAGCAGGGATGCTGAGGCTCGTGGCAAGTCAGAGGGACACGTTCCCCTCGCAGGGGGGTCTGCTCTGCCTGCCCAAACAGGCAGGGCCCAGCCAAAAGGAGAGGGGGGCACGTGTGGGAACAAAAGAGATGGATTTTCCCTGCTAAAGCACAGAGAGGTCCAGTGGGAAGAAGCAGCCTTGGGACCCAGGTGCTGATAACCTACCCAGGAGCATCATTAACCACTGACCCAATGGTAGAGAAGGATATGAACTCGCAGGCATTTGGTGTCTCTGGATGAGAGGAAGTCTCTGCTCAGTGGGATGTGATTTAATGAGGCTTCTGGGACAGGCTGAAGCCTCTGTGTGTGTGTGTGGCCTGCACTGGACCATCCATCTCAACGTAAGGAGAAACTTCCTTGTTGTGAGGGTGCCTGAGCCTGGAGCAGCTGCCCAGAGAGGCTGTGGAGTCTCCTGCTCTGGGGAGATTCCAAACCTGTCTGGATGTGATCCTGGGCACCCTGCTGTGGGTGACCCTCCTGGAAAAAGGGGTTGATCTCCAGAGGTGCCTTCCAACCCCAGCATGCTGGGATCCTGTGATCCTCATGGTCTTTTCCAGCCCTGTGGAAGCTGCATCCTCCGATATGAGCTGCATCAGCTGCAGCCTGTGGATTTCCTCCAGTGGATAATTTGTGTCTTCTTATTTTTCCCAACAGGAAAATTTGGCACAGGTAGGGCAGGACACAGAGACAGTACCTGGGGCAGCCTGGAGGACTTTCCCTCCACCCATGAAGGTGTTTTTCATCCCCATACAGATTTCTAACCTGTGGGTTTCACTCCTATTAGATGCAGGATGGCTTGAGGGGCACCCAACCCTCCACAACCAGCCTGGCTGGATCGAGGGGCCGCATCCAGCCCCCCTGGCTGGGACTCCACTTGGTGCAGGGCAGGAGGAGAGGAGCCCTTGCAGGCGCCACTCGGTCCCAGCCTGGATCCAGTGGGGATCCCAGGGCTTGCTAGCTTTGAACCATGAATCCTGCCCTCTCCCCTGGGCATCCATCCATCTGGCTCCACCGTAATGACAGTGAGGTGGCGACACAGAGATTAAATGATTTGCCCAAGGTCCCACGGGGAGCAGTGGCCGGCTGGGAAGATCACCCAGCCATCCTGCTCCTGCCCAGGCAAAACCTGCCCTGGCACAGCTTCACCTGCAAAACGAGGCACAGCCACACGCCCCGTGTCCCCATCCCGGTGACATCCTCGTGGGCAGAGGTGGCGGATGGTCCTGGCAGGGCCTCCACGCCACGATGAGGAGCGGGTGCCGCTCTCCTCTCTCTGGTTTGGTTTGATGCCTTTTCAGGAGCGGGAGGGTTTCACCGATGCCCTCCCCAAGGCTGGGGCCGCTGCGGCGGGTGACTAACACCTCCTGGTTCATAGCTTGTTTACCTGGCGCTGGGGCTTCGCCTCGGATGGCTGACTCACCGCAGCGCCCTCCCCTCTGCCGCCCCAGCTCCCTGACGAGGACTTTCCATTTTCCCAGTACTTTAATTGCCCTCGCTCGAGAAAACTGCTCCAGACCGGCTCCGGCCTGAGGAGACC
>NW_008584987.1:0-4790 GCF_000691845.1 Merops nubicus
ATAAATAAATAAATAAATAAATTTAATCTCTGAAATACAGATTAGGCACAAATTCAATTTTTGCTGTATACTTTTGAGGAAGTTGTTAAAGGAGGTCCAGTTAGCTAGCAGATGAGAGTTAGCAGCTAGCTGGGGTGAGAAGAGCAGCTGGAGGCAGACCCTCAGTCAGCACCTCTGCATGGGCCACGCCAGCGAGAAGTGGGGTAGGGGACAGGACGGGATGGAATGGGGCAGGATGACAGAGCATTCTGCATAAGCAATGTGACAGTTATTATGACAGCTTATATGACTGTTTTTTCAAACCTTTCCAGTTTTGTATGATAGTCTAAGCTGGTACTTAAAATTTCATAACAGCCTGGCTTTTGGCTGTCTCTTAGCAATGGGGTGTGCTCAGGAAGAGATTACCAGGCTGTGCTGAGTGGTAGCTTTCTTGGGACACATCTGCACTACAGCATCGTCAGACCTTAGCCCAGCACCAGCATGAGCCCAGTGGATGGCTGTGTAGCTGTAATCTTGTGGTTTGAGCCTAGGGTGAGAAAAATTTCCTTCAGCTTGGCTTGGTCTTTTGGGTTTCTTCTTGTTTGTTCCCCTCTGTGTGTTAGGTGTTGATGCAGATGCACAATCTCTGATTCTGGACAAGGTTGGTGCCTTTTGTACCATGCTCTCTTTTGTACCATGCTCTGTTCTGCTGGAGGTTGTTGAACCCCTATTTCTTTCTCGCCCTCCAAGTCTTCTCACATAGAAAATTAATATAAAAAATGTAATTCAACTTTGATCCAAAAGCACTTCAGCTGGCTAAAGGATATTTCTCCAAGAAGGTTGTCTCACACATATCACTAGTTACTGTTCTTACTAAATAGAAGAATCAAGGTCACATCTGCATGTGCTATTCTGTGTTGTTTTTCTTTTTGCTTTATTTGCAACCTTCCTTGTAGGCAAGGTTGTAGATAATCTTGTTGCCTGTACATGCAAACATTTTTCATGTGGGTATGTTGGTAAACACTTTTTTTTTTTTTTTTAACAATGTATACTGACTTGTATCATTTTGTAGATGGCTATTGCTGTAACTCAATTTGCTGGCTAGGAACACAAAGTTTTTTTGCCTAGTAGTGTTGCTATAGGCAACAATTTATGATATAAAACACCTTTTGTTGGGCTACTGTAAATTTTCTTTCTACAATTCTGATTTTGCTTAAGACTTGAAGTTTTTCTCTGTCTGGATTTCTTACCTTCCATTCTGTAATAAATACATCATATATGTATATTGGTTTATATATGAATAAGTGATCTGGATTTCTGTGCATTTGATTTCTGCTTTCTATGGAGTGATGCTTTCATCCCATTGAGCACACAGGTAATTTTGCAGATATGCACATTAACCTCTTCCTTAAAACTTCTTTTATTTTCCTTTCATTTATTTTTATTCAACTTGCAAATGAGGATTGTGGAGAAAAGCTTTTTGTTACAATATGCAACATCATGTATTAACGAATATCTCTGAAGTAGCAGGGGACTCTTACTCAAAACAGTGTAGAACTGCTTAAAAGCTAGTAAAATTAAAAAAGTTTTCTAGTGTCCATCAGATGTCACACCCAGCCCTGTTCTTAAGAATATTGGGAAGTTGGAAGTCTAGAAATGAAAAGTAACTGGACAATTCCTCATTTTACACACCTCTGTCCCAATAATTATAAAGACTATGCACCTGTCATTTTAATTCAAAACTCATGTAAGGTATTCCATTATACCACAACACTGTTGACATAAGAATGCAAATAATTCTAACTGATTTACTTCCAAGTGAGGTGTTGTGGAACAGCAAAAAAGGCAAAATGAGGTCAGCTGACTAGAGGGCATAGTCAATGAAAATAGCCATTAAATTCCTCCTTGCACCTTCCTGACTTTCAGAGAGGAAGGAAATCTGAACACTTCTGGTGAAAACACCCAACGAGGGTGGCAGAAGCTGTAAACTGTATAGGCTGATTTTGTATTTAGAGAATTGAGAAAATAGTGTAATTTAGGTACAAGGGGCATTTTTCTTGCTTTGAAAATCTCCTTTTCATTTTTATGTTATAATGTGTTGTAAATTTTCTGTTACAAAGTTTCTGCTTCCCTTGCCATTGTCCTGTTGACTTTTATTATAGATTTTAAACTCTTTTGATGCTGAAAAGTATATGTTTCCACTTCTGTGTCAATCTGTCAGCACTTGTATAGTCTTTGTAAATGCAAGGCTTTGTCCTGTTGCCTTATTTTGGTGAGAGAGTTATCTTTTACTCTCTAAGATAGAATTGGCTACTTATACAGTTGGATATTTCTTGTATCCAGAGAAACTTCTGAGACTGCAAACTTCTGTACTGTGCGTTTTCTGTACAGAAAATATTAAGAAGGTGTTTAATACCTCTGATAGGATGGGGCTCAACTACGTTACCTTGCGTGAGCTTGAAGGATGTATTTGTCACTCGGCTTAGGCCCAGAGGTGTTCAGTCTCTTCGCTGCCTCACCACCGTGGTTGGTATGTGCTGGTTCCCTAGTTTTTAGGATGTGTTATGAGGAGCTTCAGACTTGGAAAGCTGGCAGGGTCCTGCCTGGAGCAGTGAGGTGACATGAGGGCTGGGGATGGGACATCGTGGTCAGGCAGTGCAGCTTGGGTGCTGGGAGTGAAGGACACCCAGCAGGGTCACACTGCAGCTTCTGCTCAGGTTTGCCTCTTACCTTCTTCCCTTCACTGTCTAGAAATGTCTCTGCTCTGTGCACCAAGGTTAGGACTATTCAGGCTGTCTTTCCTTCCTCCTTCCCCTTCCCCCCAAATCACAGGTTTAGGTCACTGCCATAATATGATGTTTTCAAATTAGTTAAAATGGAGTTTTCATATGTGACTTAATATTGCATGCAGAAATGTGTGGTTTTTTTTTTTTTTCCCTGTGTACATAAAATACTATATAAAAGCATATGATATTAATTTGTAGAAGATATGTCTCGTAATGGGAAGTACAGATGCTTAGTGTGGGGAACTTGGTCTGGTAGCTAAAAATCATGGATAGTAATACTCAAGAGTATATAACAGTGCTCTTGTTCTTCTGTACACAGTGTGTGAACATATGGCCAAAGAAAATACAAATTCATATTTAGAGAAGTAACTGCATATGGATTGTGCCTTATTTAGGGTTTAATGTTTTATATGTGAAGCGTCATATTTAATTTTCCTTGATTATTACTCAGATAATCATAGCTACTTAGTGTTATAAGTAAGTGCTATTTTTACCCTGTTTACACAAAGGAGTATGTCTAAAGTTGAAGCCAGGGATTTAACTTCTAGATCCATGCGGGCAGATAAAGGAGTACCATGTGATTTAAACTTGCTTTTTTTTCTGGAATGTAGCCCTCCACTCAAATGTTATGTTTGGGAATGGAGAGTAAGAGTTACTGCTAATATTAGTGATGCAATAATTTTAAAAAGACAGATTGATATTGCTTTATATATCTGATTGGCATAGACTAATACCTTTTTAGAAGAAGAATAATGGAGAACATCATTTGCTGCAACACCATAGGTGGCACTTAAACAATGACCTGGGAACTGTTATCTCTCATGTTTGTAAGATGCTGGTATAGAAAAGGTCAATTGGTTAGGAAGGAAAACAAAGCATTTTTCTAAATAGCTTCTATTAAGAATTATCTTCTAAATAATTTATAAATCTAAGAAATGACAGGTTTGGAGTTTTTTTTCATGTACTACAGGTATTTAATATTGAAATCCGAGAATTCTCTCAGTCTTTACCTGCATCCTCGTTTTGATGAGTGTCATTTAATCTAAAGCTGGTTAGAGCTCTTTTGGTCTTCTGTTTTCATAATTCTGGAAACATTTTCTTTCACATTTTCCTAGCAGTGTATTTTTTTTGTAACTGCAGGGCAAGCAGTGGCTGTCAGCCTTCCCTTTCTGACCAGTCCTGAATGTTTCCTCTTGACACCTTAAAATATGACAGCAGTCTTCTATGACCATGTTAAGTTTTGATGAACTTGTTACCCATGAACCCACATAGAAAGGAGACTGTATATGCCAAAAAAAAGAATCAGATCTAACAGTAAAGAACAAAAATAATGTGATGCTGTTAGTGGAAATGAGAAACAAGGATTACATGTGTAAAATCATGATCAACTAATAACAAAATACCTATGCAACGTTTTTTAGGGTTTCTTTTTAATTTTGAACAGTTGTTCCTATTAAATGATTGGTATTTAATTCACATGTTTTGTTTACTTTTTTATAATTTCCAGTGTTTGTTTCTCTGCTGGTTTTCTCCCTGTTGTTTGGTTTGTATTATGTTCTCTTTGTTTTTCCTCTCCCCTGGAAGAAAACAATACCTGTTTAAAATCCTCACCATTCAGGTTTTGTATTTTTCTTCAAGTCCTGATGCTGAGACCTTGTGGACAGGTAACATGGTAGTCAATGCTCTTGTTGACTAGGTTCCAACCTTGCACATGGAATCCGTCTGTATATTCAGGTTGCTAGCTGTACATCTGTATTCTTGCTCTGTAAGCAAAGGGACATAACTATGCGTACAAGAACGCATACAGCTTTGCAGGGAGCTTGGTTGAAAAAATCCACCTTTTTACATCTTTTTTTCTGATATTCAGCAAACAGAGGGGGTACTGAAGGGAGAGAGGGCAGGAGAGAACCTGTGGTCCAGGGTTGCTTCCTGCTTGCTTGGTTGATTACTGACACTTTAAACTGCCAGAAGTATGAGGAAGGAGGGAATATATTAATGTAATTTTGTTCTTTTTAGTGGGATTCC
>NW_008584987.1:4821-45352 GCF_000691845.1 Merops nubicus
TTCCTGCTGGGCCATAGGACCCCAGGCCTTTGGAAGTGCATGTTAACGTAGGTAACAGAGAGGGCTGCAGACAGTTTAGTTGTTACACCCCAGGAACAGGTATTTCCCAGGAATACTTGCTTAGGAGAAGGAGTTTTGTAGGAAAGGAGGTGTTGCAAAGGCTTGTGGCTATAGCAGTTGCCTGTGAAGACAAAAAGTAAGAATTGTGACTTGGTGCCCTTTCTAATCTCTTTTCTTTTCCTGAGGCAACAGTGGACTCAGCCCATTTTGTGCAGTGGGTCTGTGGGGAGGGGCTGTGAAGGAATGAGCTGGGTTGGATCACACTTGCGTTGCCCTCGGCGCTGCCGTGGCACGCTCTGCCTGGCTCCTGTTAGAGGAGTTCCTCCTGTGCAGAGACATTGGCAATGTTGCTGTGTGAGCTCCTCTGAGAGCCGGTGATATCCCAGCAGCCACTTCTGAAGTGGGTTGAAAACACTACCTTCCTCGTGCTGAGCCCTGACAAAATCCAGGTGGTCTGTCCCTTGCAGTGTCCTTGAGGCTTCCGTCTCTCCTTTGCCCTTGCCTTTAAAGATTCTTCTTAAAAACATCCTCTGTGACATCTGGGTTCTGAACTGACCCATGTCCCTCAGTATTCTGGAGCGCTGGCCCACCTTGTGTATGCTGCTCTTCTCAGCCCTTTCTGCTTCCTCCTCCCCCTCTTTCATCCAGCTTCTGTGAGAGCACCTTTATCTACTTTGTCTTACTGGATCTTAGTTCATGGTTTGTGTGGACAATGAAAAGAGTTTCCGTACAAAACATCTTCAGAGTCCTGCACAGATTTCCTTGCCTGCTCTTTGGGAATGCTCACACAAACTCATTTACAGGTTATTCCGAATGTAGGGATTATATGGTAATAAATTGACTATGAATGTGTGCCAGTTTCCTTCAAGCATAGACAAAATTACTGAATTCTGCTGTAGGTCTTATATTTGCAAGTAACAGGATTATAGGTCTAACTAATAGGTCCTTTAACATGATAAGAGCTAATGCTTTTAGAGAGCTAATTGCTTTTAGAGGCACAAAAGTGACTCCAGTATCACTTCATGGTTCTAACTGTACTTTACTAGATGGTCCTGGCATTCGCCAGGATAGCTTAAATTGGGCTTTGTTGCCATGCTTATTTTTTTCCACTGTGAAAAGAAAAATAAATTATTTAAATCTTTCCTCTCTGTGCCTCTCAATAATGGAATTACATGTACTGTATCTATTTCACTTCCTGGTTTATTCACTTTGATATTTGTGGAGCCTGAAGTCATCTCACACAGGCTTTATTCTCTTTGGGAGAAAATTAGTTCCAGTGGTTCTCTTAGAAGATTACAGAAAAAGTGTACTTTTAAAATGTTCGTAATGTGTTCAAATATTTTCCCAATAAGCAGCATGAGAGTTGTTACAGACAACTTATTTTACATACATTTTTTGTAATTGGCAAGAATTGTAGAGAATGAAAAGAATCAAAACTGCAGAGGAAAACTACTGTGTCTATATGAAGCCAGGTGATGCAAAAGGCATTTGGAAGGAATGAGAAACGTAGATCAGCTGACCAAGGATGAGAGCCAAAAATGTAACAAAGAAGATTCGAGTGAGGCCATTCCTTTCCTTATTTCCTGGCTGTGAGCAATGCATTTTCTTTAGAAAGAGATTTTTAATATGTATATATAGTATATCTTTTATGTACTTAATAGAATACCTATACAGGCCACCCAGGTTCTTTCATGTGCTTGTTTTCCCCTCTGGTGGACTTGTGCCATCCCAGAAATAGGTGTTTCTAAAAAGGCATCCTTTTGGACCAGAAATTTGTATGTATGGGCAAAAAAACAGGAACGTGTCTTCAAAGCCTTTGAGAGTCTTCATTCAAGTGATAAGAGAATTAAAAGTGTCAGAATGGCAGGACCTGAGTCACTATAGCCTACTTAATTTTGTCAATGCAGAAGTAAAACCCAAACTGATTCCTTCTGATACTACTTCTCAGTTTAACTAATTGTGATAATTTTAATGCACGTCTGATAATACGAGATGTTCTATTTAAAGCTTCAAATCTGAGTCTGTGAGACTCACATTTCACTAAAAGAAATAAGCAGAGTTCTCTTTTATGGTGGAGTATAAAGTTAGGATTATGCCCTAAGTTGAACAGCTCAGACACTGGAATGCAGCAGCCCTCTCCCCCAAAAAAACAAGGGAACACAACTGGTGCAGTCGTTTTGTGGGGAAGAGGCTTCACGCTACAGTTGTTCCTCTCCACACAAAGTGAGACAGCATTCAGGATTGACAAGATTGTGTTTTGGTGTTTTTTTCTGAAACAACCTGGGATGACAAATAACCCTTTCTGCAAATATTCAAAAGTATATATGTTATAGTTCTAACATGTTCTGATAATAAATCATTTCACATCATTGATCGTGCACAGGGGCCAACAATCTATACCATCTATACCATTGTTTTAGATAGGGTGTGTATGTGTATCAGTATGCCATAATTATAATTCATCTAATTGGAAGCAGAAAATAGGTAGAGTCTAAATGGCTGTGTAAGAACATGAGGTCCTATTAAAGGAAATGTCATGAAATATTTTAATCTTCTTAGAAATGCTGCATATAGTTCAGGCAGATTAATTTCTGGCATCGTGTGTAGAATCTCCCATTTCTAGTGCAGTAGATTTGAATATTAAGTGTAATAGCGTGTGTCATTGCCACAATTTCCGTCCTGTTTTCTTCAGTGTCAAGCTGGGGTTGGGAAACATGTTTACAAAGGTAAAAAAAATCTTACATAAATAATAATGAGGTACAGTGTATATGTATACTTTTTAGACTTATAGTCTGCCACTCCTAACTTTGTCCTGTTTCATAGGAGGGGTTTAAAGTGACAATTTGTGGGATTTTCTAGGGTTTTGGTTTTATTTTGGTTTGTTTTTGTGTTTTGCTATTTTGTTAATCTCCAGAGCAGTTTTGCGCAGGTATTAACAGCAGCTGATGGTATTAGAAAAAATCCTGAAAGACCTGATTCTCTTTGCTCAGCCTTTTTTATGCTCATTTAGGAATGAGTACTGTTTTATATCCTCTCTGCAATCACTTTGTATTCTGTCTTTGGAAGGAAAACAGAGCTTTGCCTCAGTTCCTATTTCTCTAGCTTTTCTTTGGAGCTTAAGTGGGATTTTGGCAAGTTGGATTGCAACTGACGTTCAAAATGTCCCTTGAGGTCACAGAGCAGCCAAAATAAAAATCTTTAAGTTGAGAGAGAAGGGTGACTGCTATAGGTCACTTCACCAAAGATACTGGAAATCATGTTGATTTGTTACTGTTACCTTTGCACATCCTGTGTGACTCTCTTGAATGAGTTGCAGAATTTGCAGTCAGTCATGGGAAGAATAAATTATAGAAAAGGTAGAAAGAAAAGGATGCAGTTGTTCAACCAGTGACAAGATTTAGGACCTAGAACAAAAAGCAGGAATACAAGCCCGGAATAAAGTTCCTCTAAAGCCTTCTAAAAGTTACGAAGCACTTTCAAAGGAGCGAGAAATATTTTTGCATATTTCTGAGCAGGCTTTCGCCTTGGTTGCTTAAGGGTTACCTGCTGCTTGTGAAAGCTAGTTATACTGGCTTTTGTTTGACAGGAGGTTTTAGCTATGGATGAAATGGAATTAATATTTTTAATATGTTAGATCATATAAAAAGATGAAGACATTTACTTTTTAAAAAGAATAATTAAACTACAGTTGGGTAGTGTCACTATCCTGTGACATTATGAAAAGTCCAGTTACTTTAGGACAACTTGCTTTGATGGGCACTTTAATTATAATTTGATAGGTTTTTTTAAACAGAAGACTTTGAAAATTGCTCAAAGCTGCTCTGCAAAGTACTGGATACTTTGCAAAGTACTCTGCAAAGGGGTGGTGTGACAGAAAAAAATTTCTTCAACAGCAGGTTGAAAACATTAGAATAAATGATTTGATAATAAATTTTTTGGGTTAAACACATCCTTGCACTCAAGGCCTTGCATTATGTCTTATCTTTGGGTTGCAGCTTTGCCTAGAAGCTGAAATATCAGGATGCCCTTCTGGTAGATGTCATGGCAATAGAAGATCTGGTGATTACTTCCTAGGCCAGTGGCCCAGACAAGAAGAGGGAGCTCAAGCCAGGCAACTGCTGTAGCCATTCAGTTACAGCTTTCTTGGTTAATTCAGTTAAGAATTCTCTGCACCTTGCAGTGCTGCTTGGCTTCTTGAAAGGAGGGGAGGGATGGGGGGAGCTTTGAGAATAGGAGATTTACTTATTCCCACACTTCTGTAGCTCAGCCATCAGGATGAGAAGCAGGACAGGAGACCACATTGTTCCTCTCTCCTTATCTTTTTAATTGTTTAGATTTGAAAGGACTTGGGAAGTCCTGTATTTATATTAAAAGCACAGTCTCATGGATGTGATTGCTTAGTAAATAGTTTTCAAAATGGGCTGCAGTACCCATGGGCGTTTTTTGGTTGTTTAAATGTAGTTAGCCTTTGTACAAGCTCAAAATGACTTGTGTGATTTACTGCTTAATTTTCGAACTTCTATGCCAACAAGATAATTCTGTTTTGAGAGTGATACTCTATTTATAGTCACAGTGCTGGACTCTTATCACAAACCCACAATGGCACAGCTTCCTTTTATCTGCCTTGCAGTTCCCTACAGTTCAGATCTCAATCTTTAATGTTCAGTGGTCCAGTGGTGAAAGACTGCAGAGATCTGAGAATTATTCTTCTTTCTGTCACTGATTTTCATCATGAATTTGAACAGCATGCTTCACCTCTTTGGGCCAGATACCCACACGTTTTTCCCCTCTGACACCCTTTGTGTATCTTGTTTATCAGATTATTAAGATATCTAACCATGTGTTGGTGTGATGCTCAGACTCAGTGAGCCCCAGGATCAGCTGAGCTGTGGCTGCAATAGTACTGCTGACAGCTTTCACCTAAATGGCCAAATGTACACTGGCTTTGGGAGTGATAACTCATTTCTCACAAATATTTCAGAAGCTGCTGTAATGTAGCTGTAGTCAGGTTATGTTTTCGTCATTTTATATAACTCTGGAAGTAAAGTGCTGGTTTACTGGGGCGCCAGAGAGTGTATCTGAATGGGCTGCAGTGCTGAAGACATTGTGTTTACGAGAAAAAATAGCCATGGTTAATGGTCAGGATTCCTTAAAGAAGCTTTTAAGGCTAAGCATTCAAGGACTTTATTTTCAGTGTGCATCTTAAGGAGGTTTGTCCAATTTGACAAGTAATTATATCACTTCATAATGCAAGGCTTTTGTTGCATTGTTGTCAATGCTGGAAACTGGCTGATTCAAACAAATGTTTGTGAAAATTCTGGTCTTGTAGAACGTGAAATTTGCCTTCAGTTAGGAACCTGTTTAAAGACATTGTTTAAAAATCCCATAGACTTTGTTAGGCAGCTGCAGAAAAGGACTGTAATTGTCTAACTCCAAAGAGCTCAATCCTAATTCAGGTTAAACCTAGTACATAACCAGATGGCCTCTTCCCTTGTTCCACTACTGACACTGTTTATAACTGTGACAATATTTATTGAGGAAAGATTCATGCCTGAGTTTTGAATTGTAAAATTTTGCAAAAGCAGGTGGAGAAAAGGACTGTACAGAAAATCCTAATTTGTAGGTAGAAAAGGTGTTTCCCACTCTTCCCTTTCACTTGCATTTCATGCATTGTTGCATTTTTTGTTTGTTTGTTTGTTTTTGTTTTTCAGTAAGAAGGTAACAGGTTATAGAGGTTGGTATATTTTTGCTTTATCTTAATATATTTTGTAGCTGGACTTTGTCCTTTCCTGGAGGCAGCGAGCTCTCCTACAATAATCCTGTTAGAGGAACTCCACTTCTCTTTCAGCAGCGTTAATCTGTTGTGTTTGGTTCAACAGAGTATTTATATTCCCTAGTTTTTATGCCCATGAACATGCTTGCATTTAGTAGTTCTGCTTTTCAGTATATTTACACATCTAAGACATACACACACCTATATATAGTATATAAGGATTCCATGCAATTACGATGTTTGTATAGCGATATAGGAAGATCATATTCAGATCCAAAATTAGTGGCTAACACTATAGGAGTGACAAAGGTTATATTTTTCTCACCACTCACTGTTTTATAACACTACAGCCCTTAATTTTTGAGTGAGAAAAATAGAAGCAAGGGCAAAGTTAGCCTTCTGTGAACTGTATGTATCTGAAATGCCAGTGAAAGTACACCTTACTAACGGATTAATCTCTAGGTGCTGTAATTTACACATGAGAAGTATCATCTATGAACTACTAAAAAGGCAATGGAAGAGACAGGGAGATTTAGATGTCACGGAAAAAAAAAAAGGAATAAAGACAACTACACTACTAAAAAGTGACTATTGATGAAATCATAACCAGGCTGATGGAACCTGAGAAAAAGCAAATTATTATGGTGTAAAACAGTGTTTAATGTGAAGAGCTGTATTTTCTTACAGGCTGAGAAATGACACGGTTGGTCAAAAAAGAAAAAGCTGAAAAAAATATTTCCTCACAGTTCTTCTAAGTACTTGCCACAAGGTGAAGCTCACTTAGTTCACTAACCCAAGTCCAGTTTCTTTCCTTGTGAATGTAAAGAGTTGTGTTTATGACAAGATTTGTTTTTAATGCCTCCACTCCAGAAGATCTGGAGTGCTTCGTCTGGCATCTTTGATGTTTCTAATAAATTCATCTCTGATGGGTGGGACAAGAAAATCAACTCTGGCAAGAAACTGGAGTAACTATACTGAGGAATGTTTTATTATACCTGGGGGCTCATTTTTGTGCTGAGATAAACAGACAAAAACCTCACTGGCTGCAAAGGGCACATGTCTGAGTATCAGAGGTCAGAACTGTGTAATTTGGATGTGAGAGTATTGCACTGCTCCCTGTAAATCTATTTGATGAGTAAAGCATTTACTAATGATTGGAAATAGATAAAAGATTTTAATGTTTTGAATGTTGATAGTAAGACATTAATGGAAATATTAAATTTTTTTCTTTTTAGTGGGGGGAACCTGCTGGAGAGTAAATTTACCATTTAGTAATCTGAAATGCTAAATGAATGGTGTTTCAAAATTACTTTAGGTTACTTGGTTATCAGTAGCTTACATTTTCTGGGGGAAGAAACATCTCTTTGAAGATACTTGTGAAAAGCAGCTGCATTTTTCAAATTTCAGATAGAAAAATGGACCACCTAAAAACAAGAACATGTTGGAGAAGTAACCCTATTTTCCATAACTACAGTAATAGCTTTTTTTTTTTGTAATGAACTGTGTTTATTTCCTACACATAGTTGTTTTGGGAATCAGTCTTCTACAAAATCTTAAAGCTTGCAGCTTTTCTCTTTTCTCATCTACGCCAACCCTGTGGTACCAAGACTGTCCTCATTATCCTCAAAGGGTCATTCTTGTCTGTGCCTCTTTGTGCACAGGGGTTCATGGCAGAGACGGAGCTGAGGATGCCTGGAGCCACTGCTGTATGGATTATGCACCAAATGCTGCCTCACCAGTGTCTTTCTCTGGTGGGGTATGCCAAGCAAGAAATGCTGAACCAGGTGAAGTGAAAATAAGATCTGCCCTGCTGTGTCAGCTCAAGTTTCAGCAGTTGCTCTCTCCCAGCCCAAACCATGTTTGGTCGAGCAGAGCAGGCCTGTGAGCAGTGATGGAGGGGTAGGGAGCAGTCTCTGAGAGTTAATGGAGTGGTTTAATGCACAGTGAATGCTCAGAGGACCCTGAAAATGGCCTTGAGTGTTCTGTGCTGAGCATCAGCTGTGTGTTTCAGGACACAGACTGCTCTGGGAAGGGGCTTGTTTTTGGGAAGGTACCGAGCTGCTTTTTTGGAAGGACGGGAGGAGCACTGCCCTGAAAGCGTGGCACAGAGCCACGGCCTACTGCAGCATATCCCACTTCAGCTTGCCAGTGCCCCCAGAGTGCACGCTGCTAAGGTGTTTGTAAGGTTTAATTTTTGCATGCTGTGCTGGGGTGGTTAAATTTCAGCTGAGGTGGGTCAGCAAGAGCAGGTTGTTCCAAAGGTGGAAGGCCACTGCAGGGCTGCCGAGCAGCTCCGCAAGGTTAAACCGAGGGACAATCGGCTGGAATCTGACCTCGCTCAGGCTGCAGTTCGAGTGTGCAGAGTCTGTTGGGGAGAGGGACCCAGTCTGCTCTGAGCACCTTCAGCATCAGGAAGAGGGAAGCCTGGGCAAGGGCTGGGAAGGCCAGCCTGTTTTGGTCACACTTGGTACCTGTGTCGGCTGCTGGGGATGCTTCTGATGCAGCTCCATGAATGTCTTTCTGCAGCTATTAGGGTTGGATTCACAAGCAGCCCAGGTCACACCTTTGACATGTCAGTCAGGAGATGTTTGAGAATTGAGGTAGCTACATGGAAACATAGTATTTGTTGGGTAACATGCACTACTAGCAAGACATCGTTATTGCCATCCATGCAGAAGCTAAATACACCTTTATATTTTTTTTTCCTGGGCTTTCAAGTAAGGGCAGGTTAAGGAACAGTGTTGGGGTGCAGATTAGCTTCATAATGCGTTGTCATTTATTAACTTGTACCTGGAGCAGAGAGGCAGGGCAGGTGGAAAGTCACAGTCCTTCCAGGAGGCTCTTTACCTTTAAAGGCAAAGTCCATATAGTTAGTATTTCTTATCGGGGAATCAAGCACATATGGTGTGAAAGGAATTGTGACCTGGACACACAAGGAGCTTATCTTCAGAGAGAAAAGGTATGGGTTTTTTACTTAGGGGCTGCTAACAAGCGTCAGTCGTCCCAAGGTAAAATGTAAGGGCGAGGTGCTTTTGTTCTAATTCTAGATAAACTTGCAAAGTCAGCCAAATGTGAAGGTAGGACTTATTTTAGAGTGTTTACATTGTGATAAATCCACAATGCTTGATCTTTGATATGTTCTTCTCTTGGAATAAGTGATATTTATTACTTAACTCCAAACCATACCTTCTTTTTTAAGAATATGGAGACAAATTCAGACATAAAAGACATCTGAGGCTGATCCTGAGATGTTAAGTACATACTGTTTTTTGAAAAAAGGAATAATTATTATATACTGTCATAATAGTACAGTAACTTAGTTTCAGAAGGACAACTGGAGATCATCTTGTCTGTTCTGTCCTGGACTCAAAGCAGGGCCAACTCTGAAGTTAGATCAGGTTGCTACTCATGCAATCCACTGATCAATCTGCATCAGTTTGTGGCCTTTGATTTGATAGTCGACTGTAAGGATAACCTGTGACTTCAATGATGTCATTATAATCTTTGCACTTCTTAGGATGAGGTCTTTGCTAGGTCAGTGTTAATTTTTGCCGATGATTTAATGAGGCCAAGATGAGACCTAGAGGTTTCAGCTTGTTGGTTTCTTTTTTCTAGTTGCAGCTATACTTACAATGAAACATCCTTTTTAAAGCCTTACCAATATACATTTGGGAAGCTTTCATTCAAAAGGAAGCAAGATAGAAATAAATAGTGACCTTTACCAAACATTTGGACTCACCAGTTTACTTGACAAACTGTAACTTCAGTATTTCTACTTTGTCCTTTCCTAGCTGTAATTAAGGTCATACATACCAGATTAAATAGTAATAAAAAATGAAAGCAGAATAACAAAGGAAAAATGTAGGAGTACAGTCAAGCTGTAAGAATTTACTCGGGCAGAAAGGCACTTTTGAAAAATTTTTTATGACTGGTGATAGGAGGATATGTACTGTGAAGTTTATGGAACTGACTGTTGTGAGCTGAATTAGAGGGTTTGTGTAACTAGGATTCCTAGAACTTGGATTCATTATTTCCTCTTTAATACAGACTCCTGTGCTTTTCCAGATTGTGAGATACATATAACAGAAATGTTAAATTAAAAACATATTCCAGATATTAAAAGCAATTTTTAATATCCCGGTTTGCTTGCTGACAGTAGTTTGCTTTGATGCTTTGACACAGTTCATTACTAACTGCCTTCACAGGTATTAGTATGTCCCGTATCTTAAAATGCTATCCAAGAATTGCTTTTTGGTTTATGTTTATAGCCGTCGGACTGGCCAGTATACAATGAACCATGACCATTCCAAGAAGACACCTGATGGAGCATCGTTTGACCGCTCTGGATCCCAGGACTCCTTGGATGAACTGTCTATGGATGACTACTGGAAAGAACTTGAAAACATCCATGAAACCAGAGGAAATAATCATGAGGAGCGAGTAGCACTTGTAGTGAAAGAGCCAGATGGTAATGAAATCCATTCTTGTGAATGATTGTCAGTTTGATGGTTTAGAGATTTTTCTTTGTCTTAGAAGAAATGTCACCCACCAAACACACTTAAATCAAAAAGGTCACTTTGCTGAATATCCACTTTGAAAATTCGATTGCCTACGATGCATGTCACCAGAAACAGGCAGTGCCCTGAAAGAGAATTGTATTGGAGATGAGTAAAAGCTGATTTTTCCTTTAAATGATGTTTGCAAGACATGAGAGATCACTTGCAAATCACGACAGCTGAAGTTTTATTTGCAGTTTACAGCTAAACTAACTTACCCTTTCACTCTTTGTGTATGTTGTTCGTTATTGTAGCTATTGTGGATAGAAACCACACGCTTTAGAAGACGAGCCAATGATTAACCGGTTAAGTTTAGTGAGTAACTTCCTATGCTTGTAACTGTTGTGACCGTTCAGTTGTATTATTTTTGTTTCTCAGAAGTGTCAATTATGGGCCACTACTGAGGTAATGATCTCAGAAGAAGCTGGGCAATTTATTTGTTTTTCTTGTCCTATCAGACAAAAAAGGAGTAACATCCTTAATTCCACTCTTCTCTCAAAAATTACTTTTTAACAGTGCAGTATCTGCCTCTCTCTCATTCTTACAAGAGGCCCACAGTCTCAGTAAGTTAAAGTGGTGAGTTTTGCATTTTGGTATGACCTCTACATGAGTTAAAAGAGTGTGCTCCATTAGCTTTCAAAGGGATTTGCACTTACCTAGGGAATCCCAGAGGGATCTGCACAACCTCCCTAGGTATTTTGAAGTGCTGATGCCATGAAGAGTGTAGCAGTGTGGCCTCTGGAGAAAGCAGCAAGGCTCTAAGCCTCCATGGCTGAGGTGCAGGGCATCTAATGGAGTTGTGAGGCTTTCTTCAGAGCAGCAGAGCCCATCTGCAGTGCAGAGCCTCACTGATGCTGCTGTGCCTTCAGGCTCTGCGCTCCAAAACCCACCATTTCCTATTTTTGTTTATAGACAGCCTTCTTCCCCCTAGTTACTGCCCTAGCTCTAGCTGCTGACTCTGGCATGAAGCCCAAGTGAGTCAGCACAGTTGAGTTGATCAGCTTGAGCAGAGGTTGCTCTGAACCACGCCTTGCCTAATGTGCAGCACCTCGCTTGGGTACGAGCTCTCCGGAACGTGTGGGACTCTGCACCTGGCTGCTGGGCCTGCCTGGGCAGGAGCTCGCTTGAGATGTGGCCATGCAAAGGCAAAGCAGGAGAGAGATGAGATATATCATGCTCACATCTGCTCTGAAGAATGGATGTAGCCCTTCTTTACAGCCCTGATAACAAAATCTGAGAGAGTTTTGTCAAAGGCTCAGGATTTGGCCACATGGCCATAGCAAAATTCATACATTTTCTGCCTGTTTTCTGAATGCTGTTAATATTCAGGTGCCCATTTGCATGTGTACTGGGCGCTGTAGGAAGCTGCAGTCCATAGTGGAGTTGACTCACCAGCTTAGGAGTACTTCTTGATACCTAATAAATGGAAATTCAACCTTTGAAAGGGTTGTTGGCATGCAGCACAAGCTCAACTGCTGCAGGCAGAACTTAGAGTTGTAAAGAAAGTATTATTAGAGAGATACTGATTTCAGAAGCAGGAGTTTTGACATCAGTGGCAGTATTTAATAGCTTTCTCCACTTTCCTGTTCAGTGATCTGTCAATAAAGGATACCTTATCAGCTATAAGACTAAAGCAACAATTGTTTTATGGGCTGTCAGCAGGCTAGAGACCATGTCATAAGAACTGATTAAAAATAGCATTAAGGTGACTCCTGTAGCCTGGTTTGTCCTTCATTAAATTGAGCTAGTGGAGGGCTGTAGGATTAATATATCAAGAAAAGTGTGCAGAGCTACGCCAGTAAGGGAGCTAAAAAGATTGAGGATTGAACTAAAAATCAATGAAGCACCAAAGATCAGAGGCTTTCAGACTTCCCCATATACGTTTATATCTAAGTACATTTATAAAATGGTATATGATTTAATAGAAGTGCTGTAGATTATTATAAAGATTGCCCCATAGCAGTATGTATTGGATTAACTATTTTAAAAGCTTCGGTACCATATGTTAACCCCTTTGAAGCTTGTTTAGAAACAGTAAATTTTTTTCCAAGTCATGAGAGTGTAACTGTTCTTAATTGTGGATGCCCTTAGTACTTTTCCTGTGAACTGCATTAACTACATCGTGTCGTTAACATCCAGTGTGTGGAACAGTACTCAAAAGCTAACTTTGGTGCCTTTTTCTCTTCGCCGTGCTCAGAGGGAGAACTGGAAGAGGAATGGCTGAAGGAGGCAGGTCTGTCAAATCTGTTTGGTGAGAGCTCTGGCGACTCCCTGGAGAGCGTGGTGTTTCTGTCCACACTGACCCGAACCCAGAAGGCAGCAGTAGAAAAGCGAGTAGAGACTGTCACCCAAACCATGAGGAAAAAAAACAAACAGCACCAGATTCCTGATGTCAGAGATATCTTCAGGCTACAAGATGACTCAAAGGGAAAAGTGAGTTCTGTCCATGGTTTTGTGTGATTCTAGCAGAGAGAAGAGAGGGATGTGTGGGGGTGGGGGGAGAGGAGAGGAATGCAGATACAAAAGGGCTATTTCCAGAAGATTTGTCTAACTTTTCACTGATTTCCAAAGGAATTTTTACCGAATTTATGCAAATGGAGTTGGGCCAGACTTGACATTGCATGAAACAATTTTGGAATGTGGAAAGAAGTATGTATATTGGCCTCGTATTACTTAAAGCTGATGACTAAGACAAACACTCCATGGTCAAGTTACTAATCTGGATTAATCCTAACACAGATGAAAAACTCATGGCAACAATCACACAGAGAGCTACCAAAAGCCCACTTTTGTCTTTGGGTGGTAGTACCCTGCAGCCATCCTGAGGGATCTGCCAAATAGAGGACAAAACCTCTTACTCGTACATTTGGTTTTTTTGTCCTTTTTTTTTTTTTTAATAAAAAAAGAAGGAAAAAAAAGGGACATCAACCCACCCACCCTTCTTTATTTTGTATAGGTCTTTGCGCCTGTCAGCTGGGGTGGAAGACTTGGTGCTAATTCCCAGGGCTTGTGTGTGTTGTTAAACTGTGAGTGGGAAGTTGCTCTGACCAATCGTGAAGGGTCCTAGATTGCTCTCATGGAGCATGGAATGGGAGAGTTCCTCTTCTACACACAGGAAAGGGGAAGGAGGCAGATGGAAACTATTATTAGAATTCATTTTCTGTGGAGAAGCATGTGTGTCCTATCTGGTCCCCCAAAAGCAATGAGATCTTCAGCCATAAGAAGACTGTGACCTGATGGAGGTGCACAGCAAGCTTACCTGACCTCAGCCTCATCCCTCATTCTCACTGCTGCCGTTCAGCACAGTGATGGTGGTGGTGGAAAGCATGGCAGATTTTGAGGGGATTTAACTTCCTTCTTCCCCCAACAGCTTCCTCTCCTGCAACTCCTTTCAAAAATTACAAGATCTACTAGCAGAGCAATTTAGGTAAAATATTGTGCAGCTTAAAGCAGTATAATTTCCCTTTCTAGTATGTTATTTCAGTAAAGCACAAGGAATATTTATGTTCCTGTGTTTAAGCTACACATTGTAATGTTTGAAAACTTGTGTGTCATTGTGTTCAGTAGACTTCTGTGTCACTTCAACTATGTGTTTTCTACTGATGACATCAGTGAGAAGTAATACGGACAAATGATTGTAACCATTTAAGATGTATAAAAGAGAAGGTTAGAATATTTATTCAATTTAGAAATAACTGGGAAAAAAAAGAATCTTTCTAAATCTGCCTTCTTGACTGAAATACATAATGCAAGTGTGGGCCCTCAAACCTATACTGCATTCCTTTCTCCAAAGCAAGGTAATTATTCAGAAATAAATGCTTGTGGTTATCCATCTAATCTGTCACAGAAAGCCTGCAGTGAAGTAGCTTCTACAACCTCCCTAGATAACTTGTCTCAGTGCTTTGTTACTTTCTCATCATTAAAAAGATATTTATGTAACAAAAGAGGACTGAAGCCATCTGCAGCTGTGTGAACTCATTCCAGTTTAATAATAGCCTCTGAAAATCCTGTAACCTCCCTTCACCTGGAGGAAAGCAGGAGGAAAGGTAAAACAATAGTGTTGATGTTTTGCATCAACACAACAGTTGTGTTGATGTTTCTACTAAATTTCCTGCCATATTGTCAAAGAGAAGCTAGACTTTTGGTACTGTGACAGCTTCCCAGTCTGCTTCTACTGCTCTGTAAAAACATTAATAATTTTCTAGGCATTCATCTTCCACCTCTCAAGATCTGTATTTTACCTATTTTTTTTTTTTTTGAATTAGAGATTTGTTGGTAGAAGTCTTTAAAACGTGGTATTTTTTTATTCTTAAGTATGGAGTTCTATATTGCTTGAGTAAAATCCAATTAAAAATCCAGAGTGCTAAACTTTCATTGTTGATTTGAGTTGCCAAAAAGATAATAAAAATGTTATGTGGGTAAAAATATATATGGCTATAAGTATACCCATATGTATATCTCGGTATAGCTTTTCTACATGCTCTGAAATATTTTTTTTCTATAGTAGGTGTCATCCAGTTCCTAGGGTGTGACAAACGTTGAAGCTGGCTAGTGCCGCACTGTGGAAAGAAGACTGTTCAGATCCTTTCCTGTTGTGTTGTCTCTTCAAAGCGTCCCTGTTTTGCTGTGGGGAATCTAAGCACAGCTAGTAATGTCAGGCTGCCCTGCAAAAGGCGTGGGGTTGCTCTGGGAGGCAACCATGTAAGATTTCGCAAGGAATTTGGACTGAGTCAGTCAAAATGCCTCCTTCCAGATTCCCTTTCCATATCCTTTCCAGTGCAAACTATGGCTTTGGGTCAGAGACTGTTTTTTTATTCTTTGCAACTCTGGAAAATTAAGTCTTGTACCCAGATAGCCTTTTAGGAAGAGGGAGAACGGACTTAATTACGTCTTTTTTAATTACCTAGATTTCATGTCTCCTTAGACTTTGGTGAAGGGTTTACTACTGAAACACACACCTGTGTATCTACATACTCCTGAATTGTAGGAGTGTGTGTTTTATTCCTGCACAGGGTCAAGTGAGTTTCTACAACCATGCATATATGTGATTCCTTTCTTAGGTGTGTGATGGAAGTGAGCCCTCAACTGTGAGAACAAGTGAAAACAAAAATGAAACACAAGATGGAGCAGAAGGTAATGCCAAACAACTCTTATTTTTTTTTCCCCCCCCTTTAGGTTTTTAGGCTTTCAGCTACATGAGCTACTACATAGGTTCACTTTGCAAGTAACTTTTCAGCACATGAAAATTAAATTCTTAAGAGAAACCTTTTCTGGCCTGCATTGTTTTGGTTTAAAGTTTTTAAGTGTGGCTGTAGATAGTCTCCTTTGAGCCATTTGTCAAGCCTTGTTTGTTACCAGTGATCATCTAATCAAGTCATCTGGGAGAACTCTCCTCTCATAGCTTACACTTAGGCCTTTCCTGATCCTTAATTTATCCCTTCTGGTTTATCTCAGCTGTACAGTACAGGAAGTGAAACACTGTACATAAGCTCATCAGTGCGTACAGGAGAACAAAAACTAATGGACTGTAAACATCCAAAAAAAAAGTGAGAACTGGCTATATGTCTGCTATTCAGAATTAAAGAAAAGCAGGGGTGGATGAAAAAAGTTGTTTATCTTTTTAAGGAAAATGGAAAGGAAATAGCATTCTGTGTGTGTAGGATTGAATTGTGTTCAACAGTGCATGATTACACAAGGGGTGAAATAACCATCAGAGACCCCTCCCTCTTACTGCCTGGTAGGACAGAGCATCAGAGAAGTCCTTAGCTGAATCCATAACTTCTGTTTTGAGGATATGAGTTTTGATGAATGACTTTGACAAAGCTTTCTGCTGTTCTTCAGGTCCAATAGTAAAAGGATGGCTGCCCTGCATCATCTTAGGGTTCTCTGAAGTAGGGGTTGCACCATGTCTGTTGTACCACCATAGTCATCACTGTAGAGATCAGGCTATTAACTGGCAGCCATTTAAGCTTTAAGATACTGCATTGCTCTTCTGCAGTGTTTCTGTGTTGGGGTTTTTTTCTTCTTCCAATGGACTGGATAACACATAGGTGTTATGCTGAACCCTATAGCCACTTAAATAGTCAAGGAGACAGATCAAGTTCCCTACGGCAAGTAACTTACCTGTAATTAATCCACCAAATAAAATTCTGCTCCGGTTCTAGAATGCTGACCAGAAGTATTCTGCAAAAATTGTTACTTTGGAAATAGACTTAGCAACAGGCAATATAGGATGTGCATGGAACTTGAATTGGGAGAGATTAATATAAACCAGCCCTGAATATCACCAAATCTCTGTGTTTTCAGAAGTCCTGTTAATCCTTCCCTCCCTCTCAGCAAACCTCACTCCAATAAGAACAGGCAAAAATTGGGAGGACAGCAAGACTGCTGGTTCAGCACAAGGGAAGGATGCCTGGTGCTTGTGTCAGTAAACTGTACTGCAGGATTCAGAGCTGGAAAATTACCAAGCAATTATTACAGAGTTTTTATCACATCTGGTTCTTTTTTTTTTTTTCAGTGGCCCTGATGAACCCTTCAGAAATGAGAGGTTCTGAAAGGCAAATCCCATATGCTAGCTTTCCTCAGCACAGATTGCAATGTGGAAGGCAAATACAGCCTGCTTACATCCTGATACCCTTCTGCTCTTGCCAACTTGCTAAAGTGGGTTCTGTTCCCAATATTGGAGCAGGAAGAAGAAATAGGTTCAATTTGCAGTCAAACCATGCAAGTTGAGTAGTGTTAAAGGCACTGCACCTATTTCAGTGCTGTGCTGTGATCTTTCCTCCAGAATGATGAGCAAATTAGTGTTATACAAACAGTGCATGTGTAGAAGGCAAAAAAGCAAGCCATATTTCAGAGATGGTAAATAGTTATGAAAATCCTCTTTGATGGAAGAGTACCAGTTTTACCTGAAAAATACTATATCATCTCAGACATTATAAAAATAATAAATCTGAAGCTTAACTTGAGAGATCTTAAAACTGCTGGATTGAATCACTCTGTTTGGCCGTTCTCCAAAGGTGATGACTCTGTTCCTAATTTAGTACTTGAACACTTCATTCCCAAGTGCTTCTGCCCGACTGAATGTGGTAGTGGTTTGCCCTTAGAGCACACGTGGGCTGTATGAATCTGTGCTTGCTCCTCCTTTCTTGCCTGTCTGACACACCTTGGTTTCTTGCCTAAACAATGGAAACAAACTCAAGGAATAATATGAAACCATTACATTTTTATTCTTTTCTGCCCGATTCTGCTTAAGCAGAACAGTTTAATGAGTTCCTAAGATTTTTTTGTTAGTAGATATATATTTGAGATTTTTTGGAAGGACCCTCACTTACTGGCTTTAAGTGCTTCTTTATTTCATGTAGGTACAGAACATGTCTAAAGAACACAGAAAGAAAAATCAGAATCTTGTATTAAGCTGTCAAAAGACATTACCATTTTAACAATCCATAGTACTCATAAAAGACCTGCAAAGCTACCAGTATGTTCAACAGCTGCAAAAGAAAAAAGCAGTTCTCTTTGGGTGCCTGTGAAAAGGAGTAAATAGCCATGTTGTTTGAGAGATCTCAAGATGTAAAAAGGAAAGGATAAATCAGGTGAAGAGCTAAATACTCATTAGCTTGAATAGGAGAGCAGCAAAAGTCAGTTTACTATGGGACCACAGTTGTCATTCTGAACGCACAGGATCAGCTACAAGGGAAGAATGTTAGCTAAAACCTGTCTATAAGGGCAGTCTCAAAGCATAATGGTCTGTCAAACAGATGAAAGAATTGCATGTACTATGTGTATCATGTCAGAAAAGAGCTGTAATGTTTACTTCTTGATAGGGAAAAAGACTGATATGTGGTTGTATATTTTAATTAAAGAGTTTGTTTCTACTTTTCATTTTGCATGATAAATGAGGAAATATATGGCCACAGTAGATTGTGGAGCAGAGTGTCTTGAGTGCCATCACGTGGCACCTACAGGAGAACCAGGTGATTAGGTACAATCAGCATGGGTTTATGAAAGGCAGGTCCTGCTTAACTAACCTGATTTCCTTCTATGACAAGGTGACTTGCTTAGTGAATGAGGGAAAGGCTGTGGATGTTGTCTACCTGGACTTTAGTAAAGCTGTTGACATGTTTTCCCATAGCGTTCTTCTGGAGAAGCTGGCTGCTTCTGGCTTGGATTTGGTGTATGCTTCATTGGATAAAAAAACTGGCTGGATGGCCAAACCCAAATAGTTGTGAGTGGAGTTAAATCTAGATTGGTGGGAGTTGGTCCTTCTCCCAAGTAACAACCAATAAGACAAGAGGACATGGCCTCAAGTTGCACCAGGGGAGCTTTAGGTTGGATATTGGGAAATATTTCTTTACTTAAAAGGTTGTAAAGCACTTGGAACAGGCTGCCCAGGGAAGTGGTGGAGTCACCTGAAGATATTTAAAGGTTATATAGATGTGATGCTGAGGGATGTGGTTTGGTGGTGGCCTGGCAGTTCTGGGTTAATGGTTGGGCTTGATGATCTTAAAGGTCTCTTCCAACCAAAATGATTCTATGAGTCTATGAGTGTTAAGAGTGTTGGTGAAAAGATTTCAAAGTTTTTATTTTCTGTTTAAAATAATGTATGCATTATAATTTTAGAGAAAAGCTTTATCAGATTAAAAAAATCAACATCAGCCATTCTACATTTTCAATTTTAGGTCTATCAGCATAGCTGCATCAGGGTACACTCTAGATTTTTTAGTAAAATTAGGGAATAGCAAGCTTAACACTTCCAGTATTTCCATGTTCTATTAAAAAGAAGCCCAAAATGTAACCCCTATCCCACTCTTGAATAATTCCCATCATTTTATGTGATCTTTATATAGCACTGTGAGCCAAGGAAAGGATACAAGACTAATGTAAAATACAGTTTTCACAGCCTTACAGGCAATATTTACATTTTTCTGTATCACACTTGCTTTTCTCTCATGAAATATTGCATGTAGTTGGCAAGTTGGCAGAACACCAAAGCTGCTTCCTCTTACAGCTGCTTCCTAGTTAATGAATGCACAGCAACAGGAGCAAGGTTGTATGACCAAGAAGAAACTCCCCACCACAAGCAGTACTTCCAGACCTTTAAAATGTGCACAGCATTGCTGTACACAGCACCTTCGTGTGACAAGAGGACTGAAATAGGAGCTACTGCTTTATTGTTTGTTAACATCAGATCCCTCCCAGGTTGGTGGCAACTATGGAAGTCACGTATAGGCTACATTAGCATGACAAAAGTCTTGAGGGGATGGGGAACTGTTGCCCTTTTGTTCGGGTGCATTAAACAGTGTACACGATATATACTGATACACAGGGAGGCCACAGTCTGAAGCCAAGGATGAATTTGACCTTGGATATGTTTGGTTACTGAGGTCTCATATATCTCTTTGCCTAAGGGAGCAGCTCTAGTTACAGGATCAGCTTAATCTTTAGTGTATGCCCCAGGCATCTTTTCAGGGTCCATGGAAAGTGAGCAGAAGCCACACTGGAAAGGGCAAGCGGTGAGTAACACATGCAGCAGGCAAAATTTGGAAATGTTTTATTCTGCTTCTCACAGCATTGTTTTAAGTAGAGTCCAAGTGTTAATTCAGATCCACCTTCTCTCCCTGGAAGTGTCTCAGCTCCAGATCAATTACATTGATGTGGAAGTGGTTGGTAGAACACTGTGCCCTACCAGAGAGCACCTGCAATGGCTGCAGCCACGTGCCTGTCTCTCCGGTCCCCTGAATTTGGTTGGCCCTGGCAGCCTGAGGTCATTTTTAGAGCTCACCCTAAAGAATATCAGAGATTAGTCTTGGTTTTGTGTCTTTCAGTTAGATGCAGATAAAATGCAGAAAAATTTTTGCATTGGGGTAATTTTATTTTTTTTTCAAACTTGATGCTTCATGTGTTGTTTGTTGCATGCTTGCAGCTTGGATCTTCTGCAGATTACTGGAAGTATCGGTGTAGAGCAGCACTTCCCTGATACCTTCTCTCTTAAATCTGCCTGTCTGCAGCCTTTCCCCTCCTTCAAAGTCAGATGTTGCTGTACCTGTAATTATTTCCTGAGAATTATTTTTTCTGGCTTGCCTTAGCATAGTTGTTCCAGGCCACACAAAAATTTCATACAGCAATATAAAGAAATTAATCTATTATGTTACACAGTATTCTTATACCAAGACATATGCACTGCTAATGGTTCTTCTCAACCCATGTCCATTTCCATCCCAATTTTCCAGCAATTGTCATTTGTGAGCTTTGAACAGGCTGCAGTTTCCTGTGAGTAGGAGGGAGTGGCAGAATCATGGTCCCGCTGAAATGAATAGGAATGTTTTTTTTATATTTGCCCTAGTTTTAAGAAAGTCTGGATTTCATCACAAATACTTGCAGGATATTTGTACTGCCTTGCACAAGGTACCTAGTCCTGGATGTATCCTTCAAGAAGTACCACATCATGAGAGAGGTGATGAAGAGATCAGAATCTTTCTCTGGCTAAATTGTCTTCAGTACATTGTGTAAAACAGTGTTATTTGCAATATAATTTTCTTCTATCTCTCATGATATATTTTAATTTCAGACTGAAAAGCAATGGTTGATTTACTATGAAATTAGACTTCTTTTTCTAAAAGCAGAACTGCCTTTCCTTTTTTTCCTTCTGGGTTATGTTTTTTAAAAAAATAATAATAAAAAAAATCTAGATTTGTCTAGTCTTTGAATCCCGTGAGAAACAAAGAAAGAGAATTAAGGTCATTGTTGTGTACTTAGTCTTCCCCTGCATCATGGAAACATGTCTGAGCAGTTTTGACAAATCTAGGCTCTTCAGACTGAGGTGAGGACAAGAATGTTGAGACAAAGACATGATCTATGTACTGCCTGTTATTCCCAGGTGTTAATACTTTGGATCATAGAGGGAATACTCTCTTTTGCTTGTGAAAATTTAACAGCAGTAAGACTTGCTGATTTGGTTGCAGGATGTTACAGTCTTTGAGAATGAGAATCTTCTGATGCTAAAGCTGTTTGGCTTTGGAAGATTCTGGGAGTCTGCTGGTTGTTTGAAGTAGATAGCTTTATCTTTTCATAATTGATAAATAGGAGAAAAAAACCCATGCCTTGACAGAATTATTCAAGGTAAACTATAAAAGATGGATGCCTCTAAGAAGCTAAGTTTTCAACTAACATAAAAATATCAGCAATCAGTGAATTTGACAACCAGAAAGTCTATCTGTTGCACAACATGAACTTGTATGTGGTTTTAAATTTGCTCTTGTGCACTGAGTGCTGATCTCTTGTGCTGCTGTTGATGATTAGGTTTTTCACTCTGTTTTCAGGTCCGAAGTTCAGTCTTGGAACAGATGAGCGGAAGAGCCCCCTTGAAGACACGCCCTTTCCAGACACAGACATCAATTTGGAGATACCATTTGCAGAACAGGCAGCTAATCTCAGAGACATCTCGGTAGCCAAAATGTGCAAGGGTGGAGGGGGTGACACTCTTCTCCCGGTAAGTGTTTCCTAATTATTGCTCTCATTCTTTGTTTCTACTAGTGGACTATTTGGAGGATACTTATCTGATAGTGGATGAATTAGCTTTATAAGAATATTGTCAGATCCAGCTTCACGGAGATAGACCTTCTCAAAATAACTCCTTTTTGGGAGTAGTATTCTCAGTAACACGGAAGTAGCTACTTTTAGGTCTATTTATGTCTTTGATAAAATGCACTGTATGTGTAAGCAGTAATGGACTGATAATATTAAGCTGGAATAGTGGCAGTTATGCACAAACTGTGTCCTTATTTCGTTTGTTTATAGCTGCTTTTCCCATTATCTGAGGTGAGATACTTCACCTCTGTAATAGAAAGCTCTTGTCATTTGAAAAGGGCTGGTGAAAGGCTGTAGAAACCTTGTGCAGTTATCCAGTGCAAATACGTGAGGGATGAGACTGAAGAACAGCCTGGTTTCTGGAAGTCTGAAGTCAAATGGCACGAAATAAAGGATTAGTTTGTGCTCACCTTTTCTTTCCAACTCTTAATAAAAATAAAACTCATAATAAAAAAAAAGACTCATTCTGAATGAATCTAAATGGACACAAAAGAAGGTCCTTCAAGGCATTTTGTTATTGATCCTCAGGCATCTCTTTGAGGATGTCTCTCTACCTAACAGTTTATGAACATGCAGTTATTTATGACCTGTAAACTACTGACTGGTGTGAAAAACTTTTTTTTTTTAAACAGTGTATGCAAACATGTCTGAGTAAGCACAGTCTGAAGTCATAATGTTTCACAGTTCTTCAAACAATTTAGATAACGACATGTGCAGTTCTTCAAATAGTAATTACCCCATGTATCCTAGTTTAAACATTATAAACCAGACACTAATGGAGATTTAGAAATGGATTCGAAAGTGGTTTGAGTCATGTTTCTGTAATGCAGTCTATAACATGGAAAGGAGAGCTATATTCTCACTTCTGTATGTATGCATTATACGTAGATTAGCTGTATTTTTAGATGGGCCTAGGAAGGATTGCTTGAAGTTGTGGCTGTGGGATTACTCTTTCAGTGATGGAAGAGTGGCAAGATGGTGGGAAAAGGAAGAGAGTTAGCAATTTAAATCTACAATTTGTATTTGTCGCACCTTTTGTCATTGGGAGCTATTTTTAAACATACATTTGTACAAGTTGAAGAAATCTCAAGATGGGAAGCTAACTGTATATCTACAATTTGTAAATTATGTTTGTGTTTCAGTATATGACCTTGCAGTCATGTACCACAACCACCCATTCATCTGCACTATTGCTGGGTTTGTGCAGGATGATAAAATAATTCTGGAGTATAACATATCTTTCCAAATCAAAGAAAGTCTTGTCAGCCTTCCTGCTTTGAGTCATGCACACTGCTAATGTCAGGCACGACAAGAGTCTTACTTGGAAGACTCCTGGTGAGAGATAGAGTTAAAAAGCTTTATGAGCTGGGAATTCCCTCTTCCTTGCTCTCTCATCTCAGTTCCTTATATTGGACTCTCAGCTTCTGAGCATTCAGTGCAGCAGAAATGAGCCGTAATTAGGGACCCTAAGATTCTTCAATCTTTAGGATCAATTAAGTATCTTAAGAGTCCTTCCCTAAGAAAGGAACTTATTATTACTTATATGACAGCCAGATATGTTATTCTGTGTGTGTAAGTGCAAAGGGATTTCTGTCCCAATTGTACATGCATAGGATTGTTCATGAACAGGCATTTCCACCAGTAAAAATTGTAAAAGGATGCAGAAGGTGGTGGCTGGGGAGGAGGTGACTACATGCAGAACACAGCCAGACTGCCTGGAGTCTGGACAAGAGGCAATGGACATAAGTGACTACAGGGGAAATTCTGTTTTGCGAAGTTTAAAAAAGCCCCTACGAGAGCATTAAGCACTGGAACGGGTACCCACAGAACTTACTGAGAGTTTTCAAAATTCACCTGGACAATGCAACAAGCAACCTAATCAGAGTTTGAATTTAGCCTTGTTTTGAGCAGGCAGTTGAATTACATGACCTCCGGAAGTTGTTAGGAACCTAAATCCACCTATGATTTATGATCATGTGCTTTTCAACCTGTTTGGGCAATTCTCCCATGATTTAGTCAGTAACAGCAGGCTTCATGAGGAAAGGCTGTGCCCTGAAGGAAGCGCAGCCCTCGAGCTAAGTAATTTGTTCTGACATGGATTATTCACTCTGCTGCAAATCTCTGCTTTTAGAATTTCAGGCTGCCAAAGGACAAAACTGGTACCACAAAGATTGGTGACCTGGCCCCTCAGGACATGAAGAAAGTCTATTCTTTAGCACTGATTGAATTAACTGCTCTCTATGACATACTTGGGACAGAATTCAAGCAGCAAAAAGCTGTAAAAATCAAAACCAAAGGTGAGTCGGTGTTTCATTTTCTGAACCAAATGGATCTATTTCAATCCAAGAAAACAAATGCATCTGGTTCTTTATGATATTCCAGTAGAAAATTTATACTAATAAATAAACAGCAACATACGTCCTGAGCAGTATTTAATTATACACTTTAATTCAAGGCACACCGTAAGCAAGCTCATCCACATAATCACTCCAGCTACAGGACCATTCTCTTTGTCTAAAGTTAAAATTTAGGTCAGCCACTGAGCAGATAAACTGAGGCGTGAAGACAGGACACTGTCTTGGTGTGTGCTGTGTAGGAAAAATTGCTTCACAGAAGTTTGTATATTCTGACACATTCCCTGAGAGGGGACGTGTTTGTGCTCTCTGTGGTTTTTCCTTTCCTGCTTTCCTGAAGGTAGGTACTGTGCTGCTTTTACAGGTGGACTCAATGATCTTAAAGGTCTTTTCCAAGCTAAATAATACTGTGATTCTGCCTGAGTTTTTTTTTTTGCTTTTGTTAACCTTGGCTGGAGATGCTGGGAGCCTTTGTCACCTGCTTTCCTCTTCTGTCTGGTACATACCTTCCTGTGTCACAGAGGCCTTGCCCATCCAGTATGAGTCAGGCCATAATGCAGTTTTTATGCTGAATGACATCATATTAAGTGGAATATTTGGGCTGCTGCAGAGGATGTTAAGACAGCTGCAACAAATAATTTTGTTCTGCAAGCTGTTGGAGCATATATATAATCACAGTGCTCTTCTTGGGAATGTAGGACACATGGAAACCCGTTTCAAGATGCTAGAGGTTTTCAGTGCTTTGCTTTCTGTATTTCTGGCTTCTACTGAATGCTTTACAAGAGCCTGAAATGCGTTACCAGTTAATCACAAGCGTGCTTCAGTCAAAACCCTGTTGTCAAGGTTCAGTGAATGTGACAGTGCAATAGCTCACTTTAAATAATTGAAAGCAACAGAGAGGGTACAGCAAGGTACAAAAGATTCTTCAGAATATGCTCTTTGCTTTGCAGTAGTAGAAAATAACTTTTCAAATGCAAAAGGCATAAACAAAAATATCTACAAGGCCTTGATCCTTTAAATGCTTTTTCTTCTTGCAGAAGTGCTTGTGCTTTTGCTAATAAACAGGCAAAACACTTTCTTCTCTTCTGTTTTGGGTCTTTGTTTTAATTAGTTCTTCTTACTGAATTTATTGTTAATTGAATTTCATTGATAGCTTTTTTATCTGTATCACAGGCAGTCATGAAAAACATGGAATTGCTTAATGTTCTTAAAATTTAAAAAAGATGGGCCAGACTCATGGAAGTGTGTAGGAAATGGACAATGGCATGTCACTCTTTCTGCCAAACAAATCTGCTTTTGTAGTGTAATGCCTTCAGTGCCTTGTTGCTGTACCTGACCTTCACCTCATCACTCCTGAAGCGTTGTTTGGCCGATTGATTCACACAAGGGTGGCTCTATTGGCTGTTCCCCTTTGTGCTTGAGTATGTAAAGACCATGAAAACAATTCTGCTGGGAAATTCTGTGTCATGCCCAGCCCTGCCTTTCTGCTGACCTCCTATGGTTTGTTTCCCTCCTATGGTTTGTTTCTCCAACTTAATCTCAGTAAAAACTTTTTATTATTGACAAGGTATTCAAGATGATAAAACTGTGGGGTACGGATATTGATTCTATGTACAAGTCCCTGCATATTTTATAAGTAGCCTTTTTATGCTGCTAGAGATACAAGAACTTCCTGACTTGGCACTGACACTGATGTTTCTTTGACATATATCACATTTCCTCAAGGACTGACATCTTTTTAGTAATTACAGCTATTCTGTGCTCAATATTGGCATGGCATCGTACCAAGCAGGAGTTTTGAGTTACATGTGGTGTTACATGCTGTTCAGAAAAACTGCACATACAGCAATTATCAGTACTTCTGACAGAGAAGTTCTGTGTCAGCAAACTTTGGGTTAGTCATTACTAGTATAGCTCTTTTAATGGTCATTCACTTCTATTCAATTGGGCCATAAACACAGGGGAGTCCCATTTACTTGAAGACTAAGTCTAGTTTTGCATCAGGTCTAGGACAATTGAGACTAGATTCCTTTTTTTTTTTTTCCCCTTTTTTATTTTTTTTTTTCTTAATAATATTGTAAGGACAATTTTATAACCAAGACTTAACTGTACTTTTGCTTTTATTTTAAAAAAATAACCTCACCTTCAGCGAGGTGGTGATCTTGTCTTCCTGACAGTGTTGTGTAATGCAAAAGCACAGGGGCTGAAAAGCAATTTGTTTAAAACCCTTATAGAGAGAAGTGGTCAGAGCAGTTCTGGGGGATAATTACATCTGTCTCATTTTAGTAGCCACATTTCTGGACATTTTATTTGTGCGATTTGCATCTTAACTACAATAACTTGTATTGAGTGTTGAAGGTCTGCATTGCAGGGTCATCATCACACCCATTCTGCAAACCAGAACCACGCAGATGGTTCATTTATATAGTTTGCTTCACTGTACTGCAGAACATGTGGATGGCAATTTGAAGTCAAAACTGAAGACACCTGATTTATAGTTGAAGGAGAAGATGAATGAATCCTTTTAGCCAGAATGCTTTGTGTAATAACTTGATTGACGAAGACATTCAAACACTTTGAACCAGAGGTTGATAGCTCAGAATGTATTGAATAGGCTTATCGCTTCAAAAATGTGGGTTTATGCCATTATCACATGTACTGGAACAGATGTGGATAATATCTCAGTTTCTTTCACTTTATTCTTCAGACTCAGGCTTGTTTGGTGTCCCACTGTCAATTTTACTGGAACAGGATCAAAAGAAGGTGCCAGGAACCAAGATCCCACTGATTTTTCAAAAGGTAAATTGACATGAACAAGTCAACTTGTTACATACCTGCAAATGACAAACAACACTTTGTCCTGGATTTGCTCCCTGTAGCCCAGTTTTCAGTACATTACTCTAATGGAATTTATTGTAACTTTTACTTGCAGCTTTACTTCTTAGTTCATTAAATGTGCTAATTTTGTATCAGATATATTTTGAGTTAAAGGAATAAAGTTCATGTTTTGCTACAACTAGTCTCCATGATTTAAGCCAGTTTTACTAATCAGCCTGTGAAAACTGACAATGTAAAACCCCAACGCAGCCAAATTCCTTTTCATAAGGGTGGTATACCTTTAATTATCAGTAGGTCTGTCCTTTTTTTTTTCAGAGCAAATACTTGAAATTCCATCTGAGTTCTTAATCTCTGGTCCACAGGATGAACATACCTTTATAGGAAGTGATTTTCTCCTTTCAGAAGTGATTTGGGCCAGAAGGTGGCTAAGGGGGGAGGAATCAAGCTGGATAACTGCCTCTGGCGGTGTCAGCAGCCCCTTTTCTGGAAGTTTCGTTGCTTTAGTACATGATGGGGATGCTTTGGCCCATATCATGTCATAGTCATAGGAAAGGTAATAGGAAAGATGATGGAGACCCTGGATTTGTTGCCTGTGCATAGCTGAACTCATTGCATGAGAAGGGAGAGACTACAGTATATGGACCTGTCCTAATGCTGACAGAAACCCAGTGCTGTGTCATCACTGTTTCAGTATATTTGAGAACCTGCTTGTCAAGTTATTTTTCAAGAAACAGAAAACTCATACTAGTTTTGCTCACCCTCTCAAAACTATTGCTTTTTCATTAATGCCAGAAATCATTTCATCAGGATCATAAAAATACATTTCTGGGAAAGATGCTATCTAGAAAAAGAGAAATCAAGTGACAAAGAGTGATTGATCACTGTGCTATCCTAGCAGCATAGTAAGCATAATTCTTTAGGAAGAAAATTCTACATAAACATTTCCAGCTTATAGATGTGATTTATTTTGCAGGGTGTAGATGTAATTTGGAATACAGTTTTTCTTCAAATGAGCATATGAAAATAAGAAGTTACCCATTTCTTCTTCTTGTTCTCTACAGCATGTGCTTTCCAAGAACAGGGGATTTATATAAAGTACAAGAAAGAACATTTTTGATCTTACTCCTTTTTAAGTATGCCTTGGCTGTCACTGAAAAGAACCAAACCCCAAGCTACCAGGAAGGCTGCTAATTAAAAAAAAAATAATCTTTGAATAGAAAATACACATAATTTTTATTTCATTGAGGAAATATGGCTAAAATAATTACATAACTTGGCCTGGGGATTTTACAACTGTAAAGTCTGAGGGTAATATTGATCCATGTATCTCCACCAGAAATTTCTGCTGATAATAATTCAAGTCTCTGGTGTCCTAATGAAGCCATGCAGAGCAGTCCTGATAGAGATGAAGATAAGATTTCCCATAGGCAGGAGGCTGCTGGTGGCCAATGGCCATCTCTTACTACCTGCCAAGGAGGCACTTGTGAGTGAGTGCATGCAAAGGAGTTGGTGGTAAATCAGAAAACATGCCCACTGCATCTTTGTACCTGACAGATGAGAGTGGCAGCTACTGTTGAGATATAAGTCACTGTCTCTGTTTAGCACATATATGGGGCTAAATTATAGCAGTTTCTCTGTCACCCGCTGAACCATTTCCAGGAGAGAAGAGGGATCAGGAGAAGGAAAGGAGACCCACAGATTGAAATGAAAACAGATTTAATGAAACTAGTATTAATAGTAATGCCAACATAAAATGTACAAAGCTGCACTCAGCCCAGTAAAGGTACAGCTGTCAGGAAGGTAACCCTGAGGAGCAGGATAATAAGAAAGCACCTCCAGAGATGGAGAGGAGGAGCCCCCATCCTCAGCAAACTTCCCCTTTCATACTGAACATGATGTTCATGGTATGGGATACACCTGTGAACCAACTCTTGTCATCTGCCCTGGCATTTCTGGCTTTTGCCCCTCCCATCTTAAGCTCCTGGCTGACTTCATACTGCTAGTAGCCTGCACACTAAGGAAAATACACCACCTTTAGTGCTGTTTTCTATCTTTATGGCTTTTTCTGTCTGTTCTTTTTTGTGGTATTTATCAGTTACATGAATACAGTGATCGGTAAACTGCCTTTAATTTCTGCAACTGGAGAAAAACACATCTATGTTGCATAATTTTTCGTACTCAAGAGCTGGCACAGGAAGGTAGGTAACAAAGGCACAGCCCTAGTCAAACATTGTGATACCCATTTTTGCTAAAATGGTGTCCTCTGTTTTTGGTGTTTACAATTTGTTTTGAATGCTGTTAGCTACATCCTTCAGTGAATATTTCTAGGCATATCTTTTAGAGAAACAGACTTTATGATATGTGTTTTAAGTACTTTTATTGAATTTCTACTAATTTGTCTAAGCTGTATGTAGGATTGCAAATTGTTGAGTTTGTTAGAATGCCAGTATTTGCAAACCCAAAGCTGCTTTAAAACCTAAAAATACTTAATTCCTCTCTGGTAAAGTCATGAAGAAGAGTATTTGTGAGAAATTTAGTGCTGTATCTCTGTGTTACTATAATTGTTCTGAATTTGAGACGTTTTAAAAAGGGTAATAATTGGGATTTATTTTTGAAACCAGAGTAATTTTGGAAAAAAAAATGGTTCAGTCATCAGAGGAGACTTGAAGGAGGTCTAAAAAACAGAGTTGAGTTTTTAATAAAATAGACAAACTCTTCTTTAATACTGTTCATAAAACAGGTAAAAGCCATATTAAAGGTTTTGTTTTACATCTCCAACTGTAATCCATTTGTAAACTCTGTGTGTGTGTACTTGTTTCATACGTGTGTACAGAAATACACGATGCATACATCCATGTGAGATGCATACGTAAAGGCTCAAATATATCAGAACTATCTACCAGTAATTTTTAATGAGCACCTTTGTTCATCAGTTTGGTTTGTGTTTGACAGCTGATTGCCCAGATAGAAGAGGTAACTCTTGAAACAGAAGGACTTCTTAGAATACCAGGAGTTGCAACAAGAGTAAAGGTAAAACGCTGCACAGATTCTCAACATCTTCCAAAACTTCTCTGTCTGCTGAATTTATTTTGTCATACAAGTATATTTTAATACCAGGTTGTTATGAAAATTTTAAAAAGAGAAAGCGAAATCTCTTTATAAAGAAAACTGAGTTAAATTAGTCAGAAAGCTGATAGTTTCATCCAGTGTTGTTTGGGGGAGAAGAGTAGAGTTCATGTTTGACGGAGTGTCAAGGCTATGTTTCAAATTCAGTTGTTCCAAAATCTCATTAATTCTTAGCATGAGCTTTCCAGCCTTTTGCTTTTTCCCTGAACCAGCTTCATTGTCTGAAGAATTCACGCAGTCTTTCTACCTCAGGAGAAAGGAAGTTTTTCTCTGTAATGGTGAGCCTACTCCAATAGCTGGGCTTAGCCTATGTTACAGGGCAAAGCAGCCAGAATGCACTGAAGAGCCTCTCACGTTTATTTTCATGAGAAGCAATGTAACTGTTTAGCTCATTAAATGCAAACTCATTAGGCACATCCATGCACACCAGCACTTTGCAGATTGAGTGCCAATTACGTGCTGAGTCTTCCCCAATATTTGCCTTAATGCAGGCAACTAAATACACAGTATGATTCACGCCAAGAGTCAATGTGTTAAAAAGATGGTCTGAACTGGCTTTACATTCTAAAGAGAAAGGACCATTTAAGTGGATTCAGCTGTCTGAAGACATCTGCCAGCCTCTGTCGTGTAGTACTTGGTCCAGCAGCTGATTCATGGAAAACAACTGAAAAAAGGGAATATTATGGAAATTAGCTTTATTTATTTACCAGTAACTAAAATATTACTTTTTCTACAATTTTCATCCATTCTTTATTGTCAGGTTTTCATCAGTTCTGTAAACTGCAATGATTTTGGAGTGATGTTGTTTGTTCTTTGATTTTTATCAGTGCAATAAAATTTTTGCAGGCAGGGGATCTTTCATTATTGGACTTTCATTAATTTTTTGACCTCTTTATTTGCAGGAACTGCTTCATTGAATTAAGCAATTGTGTTATTAGCAAAGATGTGAACTTCTTTACTTATTCAAAGAGAAAGTTTTGTAGAAAACCAAAGAATTTAGCATACTAAAGGACTGATGTTTTCTCCTAATTTTCTTAAACTTTTTTCTCCTATAGGGAATGAAAATACTTTCCTTATTATGTAGTTTCATAGAAAGGCAGAGATAACATCAAGAAAAAAAATTTTGCTTTTTTATTCTATAGATTTTAGAATTAGATTAAAAAATTTCATTGCATATACATTTGCTTACCTGAGCATTGGTGCATTAGGACACATAATTGACAGTTCTGCGCTTGCCTCTTAGATAAAACAGTTTATTTTAACCAGATGTTTAATATGGCTTTTGCCACAGTGATCTGGTCTGAAATGTGGAAAGAGAAGCTAATGAGTGGCTCAGGGAGATTTTTCACCTTTATTTCTAAAGCTTGCTTTTGTTGATAAGCATGTAATAATACCCACTTGACTACAGACGTCTGAGTTAGGATCTCTGCACCTTAGAACCCACTACGTAGTCAGTGGAGACAGAAGATCTCTTTGGAGAACAGTTGAGAACATCCAACTTTTATATCGAACTAAGTGTCCACATTTTCTTTGGAAATAGATCCATTTTCCATTTGGACAAGATTAATGAGAACAGTATCTTAAAAATTTATCTAGTGTTCTTCTATCCAATGTACTGTTCTTCTCCAGATAAATAATTAAGGCCATATTTTTTCCATAGCACTTTCCCTCACTTCGTCTCACATACTTTACAAAATAAGCCAGTGTTCCTGTCTTTTTCTGTCTGGAAGAACTGCAGCAAAGAGAGGGGAGGAATTTGTGAGAGGTGCCTCAGGGCCACGGGCCCTATTCTGAGACCACTTCCCACTCTGCCAGACTGGGAAATAAATGAAGTGGATGCAAGGCTGGGACTGATGCTTAATGGGAGACTAAGAAAGGACTCAGCCTTTGCAGCATGCTCCCATTCATACCTGTCTGGAAGCCCACTAAAGGCACTGCCATAAGAGCAGGGCAGGTCCACGGTGGTGTCTGCTGCTGGCGGTGTCCCACCTTCTCCCAGCCCCAGAGTGCCGAGGTATCACAGAGACTTCCAGTGCTGTTTGTTCTGCTGCATCCTCTCATGTTTTGCAGCACAGGCCCCTGCCATAAAGGGCATGTTTGACACTGAGTGCTAGGCAAAGCTGTTTGTGCCCATTGGCATTGAGTTCCCCATAGATGCCGAGAGCTCCGGCTGTCCAGTCACACAAATATTTTCCCTGAGTTTTAAAAAGAGAATCGGGCTCACTTTAGTGTGTGTTTTGATAGGCAACTCTGTGTCAGTGTGGATATTTGCCATATTTGTTTGTGAAAATGGCCATGCATGCATTATAGCAACACCCTTTGGTTGTAGTTTCAGAATTGCTATCTATGTCTGTCAGCTATGTCTTAATGTTTTGGGGGAGGGGAAGTCATAACCCTCACATGATTGAGTATGATATTTGGCTCTTACAGTGTATTCCATATGGCCCTAATGAAAGTCCATGGGATTTCTTTCTATATGATTTGGCTGGATGCTGCCTATTACTACATGTTTGCTTGCAGTGCTTCTGATCCCCAGTTTATGTTTTTGTAGCAAAGCAGCAGCTGGAGTTAAGTGGTATTTCAGATGTCCCTTTTTTTTCCCATTTCAAAGTATGGAAAGTATTGCTGTGTGTATAATGCATGACTTTCAGCAGCCAAGTGTTACTGGTGCTCTTTCTATCTACTGCCTTTCAGAGTCTTTGCCAAGAACTGGAAGCAAAATTTTATGAAGGGACTTTCAACTGGGAAAATGTAAAGCAACATGATGCAGCAAGTCTTTTAAAGCTCTTCATCCGTGAGCTGCCTCAGCCACTCCTCACTGTAGAATATCTCAAAGCTTTCCAAGACGTACAGAGTGAGTAGCGTCCTTTGTCTCAGCTGTGAAGAATTGATACCAGTGCAAAGGAGTGCCTCCTTGTCATAGCAGTATTTTTGCTAATAGTATGTGAAACTCAGAAACTAATCGAATAACAACAATATGATTTCTCCTGAGAAAAGACATTTTTGCCATGTTAAATTAAAAATTTTGTTTGTACAATCTATTTTAGTAGTTTACACATAAAATAAAAGCACATTGCCACTTTCTGATAAGATGTTTCTAACAGGAGGTAGAGATGGGTTATAAGGAAATTGTGTATGATGGTATCAGTCCATAAACAATATTTGCTTCAAAAGAAAACAGCAGCAAAGATACAGTAGTTCTGCAGAAAATCTAAGAAATGGTAATTTATACTGTTCAGGGTATTTTAGCCATTTTTTTCCCACAGCAGGGAAAATTTAGAGAGAGTAGTTGGTACTGCTGATCATCCCTTTGCCTTGAGATCAGCAAGTTCCTGTGAAAATGTCCTCCTTGCCAGCTGGTCACTGAGACAGCAAACATACCAGCTGTAATTGAAAGAGAGTGACTTGGTGATAATGAATCAGGAGTGAGAATCTCAGCCAACACAGGAGTGCAAGGTTCAGAAAAATTTACTCCCTTTGTCTGCAGGCAGAGTGTTGGCTCAGTTCTGAGGGTCACTTGCAGGGAATTCCCATAGACAGGCAGACGGACTAATATTCTGAACAACTGTGGGCTGTGTCAGTCTCTGGGTTGTGAGCTGCCTTTCAAGGCCATTAAGTTAGTAGGAGTTAGGGGGCTGGTGCATAGGCAGGCTGCATAGTGGTGTTGATTTTACATTACTGAGTAGCAAGTTAAAGCTGGCCAGAATACTGCCAAAAGATGCTGGCAACAGCTCCTCGAGGTTGTTCCACTTACCGGATTCTGTTTGGAGCCAGGGGGGTTTCTGCTTGCCACTCCTGATCTGTCTGAAGGCTTATGTGGTTTTATTTACCCAGAAAATACTCAGGTGCCACGATCCAAAACACTTGGAGCTGAAGGATATGATGCAAAACAGACGTAGCATTTCATAGCCTTTACTGTTTATCTTGTCTGTTGCTTACATGTAATAAGATCAGGTGGTAGAGAAAAAGGGCCATCTTTGTGATAGTAGTCAGTGTTTCTCAGAGTACCGTGATTAAGTAGACAGTCAGAATTAAACATTTAAACAACTTAATTTCAACAATTTAATGTTAATTTAAGCAATTTAAACAGCTAAAATTCAATCGTTTTTCAGGTGAACAGACAGAAAAACTAGATTTAAGTAACAAATTTTAATTGTTTGGCAATCGTGTTTTTTTGTTTACTTTCCTGGGGGAAAGGCAGATTCTCATTGCATTTTGTGCGTTGTGATGTGGTGTTTTGGAACTAAATTTAAGACTTTTAATGTCATTGTAGAACACGTAGATGCACTGTTATTACTACTTGCATGTTTTAAATGGCTATGTAATTCATCACTCATTCAGGTACTTAATTTTTATTATGGTAGAAAGCAGTCAGCAAGGGGTTTTTTATTTCATTGATGAATTTTTTTTTGGCTTTATCTCCCAAACTGATTTGGATGAAATGTATTTGAAATAGCAGTTCAGTTGGAATCCCAGCAGGATGCATGAGAACAGTCCTATTGAAATTTGAAATAGCATGGTAAAAATGTGTCAAGTGCAGGTACCTCCTTCTTCACTTGTTCTATGTATGGCCTGGTTCTTTAGGAATCTGCTGAGAAGACTAGCCAGAGCATGTCTTCTAAGCATGACAGGAAGAAGTTCTTGCAAGTGACAAACGTGAGAGAATTGGGGCTTTCTGATGCTCAACACTGCCAGAATGTAGGAGCTCATCTAGGAGGTGAAGGAGTGTAGGGGTGCACTCATCCTGCATCTTGGGTGAATGACACATCACTGAACAATTGGGTAAAAGGCAGAACCAATGTCACTTTAATTATAGCTTGCCACATTTCGTATGGCACTCGCTGCTGTAGATGTGTGTTAAGCTTCTCTGCTCTTGGCTTTATCCCCACTGGTTTGCCATTGCAGCTGCTGCTGCTTATGTTGCTGGAGACCTGCCTGGTTCAGCAACACATGGTATTCATTCTGCGTGGGTGACTTGGGAGACCATGCAACTGTTAAAGAGTCAGAGAAACTGTGAAAGCAGTTTTGAATATACCCTTTCACATGTTGGGGCACAGGCTCAAAAAGGGAGGAACCGTTAGCTAAGTTCTTTCTTCTTGTAACATTGCAAAATAAAGAATCACAAGGCATTCAGAAAGTATTGCCAGAAGACTGCTGAGTCATTCAGCAACTGAATCCTAAAAGAACATATGGAAATGAGTATCAGAAAACAAGGATCTGCCAGTTCTTTGTCATACTATGACAGCCATGTGTATGCGTTCAGCATTTTGGAAGAGTTTTCCACTTCAAAATCATGCTTTTTGAACAGGACAAATGACAATTTTTAAATACTGACTTTCATGTGCTTCACTGGCAGATCTTCCAACAAAGAAGCAGCAACTGCAAGCTTTGAATCTTTTGATACTCCTCCTACCTGAAGCAAACAGAGACACTCTGAAGGTTAGAATCACTAATACTTTTTTTTCTCCTGCACAAATATTTTGTCTGTTTCTGTGATTCCACTGTAATGAATGCTGTTGTCTTTTAACATTTTTCTTTTCAGTTCAACGTTAATGCTGAAACTAGTGATTCTTTTTTTTCCATGTTTCACAGAACTTCAGAAAAAAACCAAAACCTTAGGGACCCTAATTCCTCTCAAATGACTTTTAAGAATGTGACTTGAAATTTTTCCAGGCGACTGCAATAATAATTTCCCAGTGAGCGACCTTTTCTCTTACAAGTTTTGTTCCTCTTTTTTGCAGCAGCTGTCATTATTTCCAGTGCAAAAAATAAACAGTTTTAGAATACTATCGGTCAGAGTTTGCTTTTATGAAATGGGTTTAGCTCTTCATTTTTTATTCCCCACTTTTCTTTGTACTATTTGTTTCTGCTCTCAATAAGCTAGAAATTTACACTTCCTATTGGTATGTGCAGCACATTACATTGAGTCTTCCAATTTAGGCTTGTCCTTTTGTAGCAAAGCTATTCATCTTTTCTAGAATATACCTACTATTAAAGTTACTACAATAAAAAATGAATTTGCAGGAGTTGTGTAGGATGCAGAACATCTTCTATTACAAGCAAAACATCCTATTAGGTCTTATTGTTTAGACATGACTTTCTTTTTGGGTTTATTTACTATGTGGAAGCAGTCAGGAAGGCTTCTGAGTTGAGTTACAAATATTTGGAACTGAATTAACTAAAGATTGTCAGTTTCTAACTGGCTACCTGTTGTTCATAATGGAGTGGTTTACTCAATGAATTGCTTACTTTATGGAAGTAACCACTCCATGTTTTCATAACCATTCAGCTGGCACCGTTTTGTTCACTTCCAGTTGGCTTTTCAGAAAAGCCAACAGTAATGTTTTCACAAGCATCTGTGGGATGCTACCTATGCGCTGACATAGTGAGGGTTTGGAAGAAAATCCACTGTACATGGATTCAAAGTCACTTCAATGCTTTTGAAAATGTTGTCCATAAAAATAACAAGTATTATTTACTTCCATTACTTAAAGGACAAACAAAACGTGCGTTACAGTCCTGTGAACAAACGTATCTACACTTCCTATTATTTTTGCTTCTTTTATTAGGAATGAAAAGCTTTTTCCAAAAATATGTACTGTCATGTTTCACTTCTCACTTTTGCATGTCTAGAGTTGAGCTGTAAGTTCTGCTATTTCAGGTACTGCTTGAGTTCCTCCAAAGGGTAATTGATCATCGAGACAAAAATAAAATGACGTTGAAGAATGTTGCAATGGTGATGGCTCCAAATCTTTTCACATTTCATGGGTTTGGCTCAAAAAGTATTGAACAAAGCGAGTTTGTTATGGCAGCTGGAACAGCAAATGTCATGCGCTTTATGATTCGGTACCAAAAACTTCTCTGGACAGTGAGTATATTCTGGAAGGGGGGGAGAGGGGGGAAATAATACATTTTTCAAACAAGACACCTGAACAAAGAAGTAATGTGGACTTAATTCTGTGATTTAGAAAAAGATTAGCCCCATCCAGCTGGGTTCTTGCTCATAGGTAACTTTCATGGGAGTGAAACAAAATTATTGTATCTTATGGTAGAGTTATGCTCTGATGGTCAGAGTTTTAATATTGTATGTACCATATGTGAACTCTAAAATAAATTCTTGGAGGATCTTTGTATTTGGCCTATTGGTGTACTTTATTATGAGGAATTTATTCTTTTAAGTTTAGAGATATTAGCAGGAAACACAGTGTTTTAGTCTATTTCCCTTTTGGGCCAAACTTCATATTGTATAAAACACATAGTTCTGTTATGGTCTGAAGCAAAGATCTAACTTAGACCTGCCAGAGTAATTTGGGCTTTGTTGTCTGTTAGCAACATTAAACAATTTTGACCTTTGCTACAGGTGAGGGAAAGTTATTATTACTGTTGTACAGGCTAAGTATTGAGTAATTTTTTTTTTTTGGCTGAGGAAAGTAAAAACCCTGCATGATTCCACCTCTCTTCCCCTGAGAATTTACTGGATGGAATATAACATCGCATAAGGGAGTGTTTCTTAAATAGTTTCACAGCTTTTATGTTATTTATGTTATTAGAATCTTTAATAATTACTGGAAAGGAATACTATCTTTTCAAGTTCTACCTGACAGTCTGTCCATTTACTAAGTTTTGCTAAGTTAGTTACTTAGGGAAATGATGTAGGTATTCATACTTGCTATGTATATTCATTTAGATTCCTAAGTTTATTGTTAACCAAGTGAGAAAACAAAACACTGAAAGGCAGAAGAAGGAGAAGAAGGACAAAGCTATGAAGAAACTTCTGAAAAAGATGGCATATGACCGGGAAAAGCATGAGAAACAGGAGAAGACCCCTAATGACGTAAGGAAACTTACATATGAAATACTTCTTATTAATAAGACTGTCACCTCTGTTGAAAAAGTGGATACACCAGAGGAGATATCTACTTTTATTTAACTGGGAATTTCAATAGGTAGCAAGTTAATACGGGATTCATAGTTTATTGGCTACCAGCATGACACATTTAGAAGGATGGGCTGTTTGTTTTCAGTGATTCTAGCTTATATGGTATGATTTCTTAATTGTAATCTTAAGTATAATGCATTTGGAATACACTATTCCAAAATTATTTTAAATACATAAATAGCACCAAACATGAATGAGTAGCACCAAACAATGAATACATATCAGAATTAGGTTATATGAAAATACTACTTTTTTGGGTTGAAGTCATATTGAAGATTCTAGTGAATTAGAGACATCTTGTGGTAGCTTGTAAAAATGCATTGGTCTAAATGGTCTGTGTTTTTCATATCAAGTATGTGTGTGGCAAACTGCTACAAAACAAAACGGGTTTTCATAGTCTAATAAAGGCAATTTTTAAAGCTATTAAGCCAAAAAAATAGACTATGGCAAATAAGTATGCTATAATATCCCTCAAATCTGTCTGATTTGATCTTGCAAGTATGCCTTCTTATTTTTTTAAATTTGCAAATAGCTGGATCCTTTGGACAACTGCATCCAATATCTGCCGGAGAGTTAGATTTCAGTGTTCCTACCTCATTTTGTATGCAAGATTTGATGCATGTCTTAATGTTCGAAATTAATTAATTCCCCAGGCATCACTTTGCCTTACTTTCATTTCGCTCTGTATGAAGGAGTCTGTACACAGAATGAGGGTTTACATGCAGTTTTAAAATACAGCTAATTAAACACTGACATTTGTTTCATGCTGTCTAATAACAAAAAACCTTTTTGTATACTATTCATTTGAGTTTTGATGAGATGACACTTAATGTTGCCATCCCCTGTTCAACGTAGAAATGACAGCAAATACACTGAAATAGGCAAATACTCTTGCAACTTCAGGTGTTGCCTTTTTTTTTTTTTTTTTTGTAATTCAGTGCTGTTGGTCATTTCAGAGTAAAATATAACTTCATAATCTACTAGGGGTTGAAGTCTCATATAGTAGATTCTACTCAAGTGTAAAGTTACTATTAAATAATTCTCTTTAAGCCCTAGAATTTTGCAGGGATTTTCTTCTAAACTAAATGGTACAATTTTTCCCGAATCCTTCGTGCTTATTTGAAGCAATAGGTAATTTGAGTGCCTGAGAACATATTACTCTTAAAATCATATTACAAATTGATAAAGCTTCATTGTGAATGACAATTTTGTACATTTTTCTATGTGAAAAATGGCCTCATTCTTTAAGGAAAATTTGTTGTATTTTCCCCCCACCCCTCCTTTTCAATGTCTACTGCCTTAATTTGAGATTGAGCTGATTTTCCTGTGCAGTTCCTGAACTGTTTCACTGTTAGCAGTTGAAGCACTCCAACACGTGGTGAATCCCTGCTCCAGTGAAAGCTGTTTGAAACTTTGGAGAACTAATTATCTTACATGCAGCTGAATAAAAACTAAGTAAAAGCTGCTAGTTTCTACGACATGCTGTGGCATCCTATTTGCTTAAGCAGAGATGGACAGAGCTTGAGTCACTTCCATTCTCTCCAGAAATACCTTAGCATCTACATTCCTAATGGTAGTCAGCTCATTTGGATAAAATTTCATTTTATCTCTGATGGGACATCTCTATAAATCACATTCCCCATTTTAAGACAGAGGTTAAATAGCATTTACTGCAAACTTTGGGCAAGATCTGTACAATGCTGAGAGTGGTTAATGTTAGAAGGCTCGTTAGGGTTAACTCTTTTCAGGATACCTATGCATACCAATGGTCCCAAGTCAGTGTTAGGGATTAAGTCTTTAAGGTGCTGTTTTGGTGCATAATGCTATATCCAGGCAAAGAAAGATGCCCTCAGGACTGGAAATTTACCTACTAGTGTTAACCAGATTTATGCCCTCCCTCATTGTATTCTTCTGTACGTTGCAATTGTTCCAAAATAAGAGGCAGTCAGGTTAGCAGCACAAGACAATGTTGCTGGGCTTATCTATTACAGGTTAGAATAACCATTCTATCCCATTGCTGTTCTGTTTGTATAAAGTGTTTGAATTTTCACAGTATAATATTACTGACTTTTGCTGAATTTGTTATCCTCTGCGGTGCCAGATTATTTACTAAAAAAAATTGCTACTTGCTAAATCACTTCTCTTCATATAGTTATACAGTTGTCACAAACTAGGTGCGACACTTTGCAGTTCAGAGACAACAACTTGATCTCATTTCTTTCAAACTTTGTCTCCCATGTAGCAAGATCCTTTTGAATTCCAGTTTCATTCTTCATAATGCTCATGCCCCATTCCT
>NW_008584987.1:45383-57648 GCF_000691845.1 Merops nubicus
GGTATAATTTGCATATTTAATAACTATTATATTCTAATTTGTCACCTAAGTTGTTAGTGAAAATGCTGCCTAGTCACTTCATTCATTTCTTCATCTACCGTGAGGAATATTTAAGTATGTTGTGCAAAATAGAACAGGAGCATCTGAAAGAGACCCACCTCAGATCCTATAGCCCAGCAGCTGTGGTTGTTTTGTGATACATAGATTCAAGTCCCTCTGAAAAGAAAGGGTTTGAAAGAAGACGAGCACCTCACGGGTGCTAAATGTTGTAGGCCAGTGTATTTCCGTCAGCTAAGGATGTATCTCTGGTCAGGTTTTTAAAGCATGTCAGTACCTAACTCAGTCAGAGGATTCAATGTCATAAACCTCATCCTGAGAGAGCCTGTGAGGCAGTAGAGAGGACTCACAAACGTATAGGTATAGGTATAGGTATAGGTATAGGTATAGGTATAGGTGACCCCACCATTCGGTGTATTGTCCGTCACCTCATAGGTACTTGCCTTATGTGTTGTGGTGTGGAGCCCTACACTGGATGTTTTGAACTGTGCTGTGCAGAGAACAGGTCCTGCTGTGACTGCTCCTAGGTGTTTTAATGGCCACATTTTCTTTCCCACCAGCTTGCATGGTGGATGGGCTAGGGGATGCTCAGTATCTGTTCTTTCTGTAGCTGGGCACCATGAACACATTGTGCAGCTGAGCATGAGTTCTTCTGGAAATGCAGGTGGTGAAAGTGGCAAAATGCATTCATTAGCTGAGCTAATAATGATTCTGTCTGAATAAACAAAATAATTACTCTCTTTGATCTATGACCATAACATTACAACTCTGTGGACATTTCTTACTCTTCCTCTCATATGCTGAAAGCAGGCTGAGTTTTAAATCATTTATTATATGCCTACTGCATAGAAAAAAAAGTTACCTAGCTAAAGGTTGGAAAAACTCCATTAAAATCAACCGAGATAAAGTGATACAGACTGTATACAAAAATGAAAACCAATTTAAATTTACCATGCTGAATTTGATGAGAGACCAGTTAGGGACATCTGCAAATAACGATTTCATCCTTAAAAGTTTCCTTTACTTTTGCCAGGATCTCAACAGCTTGTAAAGAAGCAAAAGATTTTTAAGGACTTGACTTCCTAGAAGATGGCTGCAGATACTTTCTGTAGCTGGAGGCCTTAAAGAACAGATGTAACAAATTTAGGGATAAATGTAGGCAGTTGTTCTTTGAGATCTATTGCAGTCTTACAAATCTTTGATTCCACAATTACTACAAAGCAAATTCTCAATTTGGTGATTCTTAATGCTTTAGACATAAGTATTTATTATGTCTAGTATTTTTAAATCAATAAATAATAAGACTGGATATTGAAGGATTGTTTGGTTAAAATTGCTTAACATAGCTCATCACTTGTATAGTAATGAGCCTTTAGCCTTCTCAGGAAGCTGTGCTGCTGATTCTGCTCACGTTTGTAGTTGTTCTATATTGGTTTAACTCTGATAGTTTCAGAGAAGCTCTTCTGTATTCAGAGGTGCCCAGATTTGTTCATTGATCATGGAAGAAGAAATATTCAGCCTTACAATTGCAGTAAATAGGAGGGGGGAAGAAAAGAATGAACTGTCATAATCAACCTTGACTACTGAGACTTACATTCCTTTTTTCTGTCAAAATGAGTGCATTTGGTTAAATGGTAATATACTATGAATAGAAAAATTACCTCAAGATTTCTGGGAATGGGAATTAGGACCTTATTCACAAATAAATTATGCTTTTTGTAGCTGCAAATGTCATATACTGCCAGTTGAGCAGGAAAACTGGCCTTTGGAACACTCCTTTTCTGGAACTAATATGATTGATATTAATCATCAATGATTTTTGGGTTGAAATAAAATACATATCCATCATGTAGTCAGACCTGCAGGTTGACTAGCTGAATGTATTCTAGAGAAGAACAACTAGAGAGAAAAAGCTGCAGTAGTGAACATCTGTTTTAAAAGGAAATTATATTTGAAAAGAGGAATTACTTAAAGTAGACTGACCCATGAATACTTTAAGATTTCTTTTTTTTTGGCATGAAATTCAGGTTAAATGATACTGGAAAGGTTCCTTTTGGAAGTTTTTGCAGGGAAAGGGTTGCTGCAAGAGGATTGCCTGACTTTCATGGCTGCAGCAAGTCTTCTCCATATCAATCTCATATACTTCTTATACCAAAATGTGGTCTTAATATAGCAGTAATTGTTAATCTTAATATCTTTGAATAATAATTAAACACTATTGGTCTTTTGTTCTTAAGTTCTCCCTGCTGTTAAAAATAGATTTGAAGGTCTTATGTAATTTCTGATTACTGTATAGTTACCATATTTCTGCAGTGAAGTGTAGTAGATAGTACTGTACTAAGTTACTTAATTGCTCTGTACTTACTCCATACTGTATTTGGAGAAGCTCATCAAAGCCAGCTGCTGGCAGCTTTGTTCCAACACCATTATTGCTTTGCAGGCTGATGTTCCTCAGGGAGTGATACGGGTGCAAGCACCTCATCTTTCGAAAGTTTCCATGGCAATACAGCTGACAGAAGAACTGAAAGCTGGTGATGTAGTAGCCAGGTTTCTCAGCCAGAAAAGGTACAAACCCATTTTTGTTTTGTTATCATTTTGGCAGAAGTGGCTTTTCGTATCCTATATCAAGAAAAAGTTTTGAAGTACTTTCAGTCTGGGTGAATTCACAAGCTTTTTTGACTGAATTTAGCCATGAGTGTACATGCTTCAGGAATTGACTCTTAATACTCCTAATGTCGTTAAAGTTCATGAAGCTGTCAGGAATACGAGTGCTTTTAGTAAAAAATTACCTGCTGTTTAATCTGATGGGTCAGGAATAGTTTTGTAATTTTCTGGAAAGGGAAAAAAAGACAGAAGGGATTGTCAAGAAAATACATCTAGGAAATAAAGGAATGAGGAAAAAAGATATAAAATATTTTGTTAAAAAAAAAAACACACAAAAAAACCCACACCACATTTAGATATAGCAACAGTATAGATATTGGGTTATAAATATGTGCAAATGTTGTGCATGTGTAATGGAAAGCTACATTTGAGTCATCCAAATGCATTTAGAGGAAGTTTTAATCAAGCTTTTACATCTATTTTTTCTATATATAAGCAAAGTAAGAAATCAGAATAAACAGCAAACAAAAATATATAACACATGTGTACATCATATATAACTATTCACGCCAGACCAGTAATATGGTACACTAGTTGAGATTAAGAAGCTGCTTTTTCCTAAATGCTATTTCTAGAGGTTTACACTTTTGACAGAAAGTTATTTTCTGGCTCTGCCTTAGCATATATTATTACAATTAAGCAGTGGGAATCCCTTTGTAATACAGGGACTTTAGTCTTCCACTGTCTGGTTTTTTTCACTTCTTTTGGTTGCAGCAAAATTAAAACCAGCAAGAACGTGGTTTCTCCCACCCAACCATAAGGCTTTTTCAGACATATAAAGTATTTGAGGGGAATATTTATTTTTGCAGCAGCAGAGTATGAAAAATGAGAGGGTAGACATCAGGCTACTTGCTAATAACAATGAAGTTGTTTTCTAAACCCCACAGTTTCTTCACGTCTGTCTTATTTTACCTTTCCTGTAGTGCATTGCTCACTTGTAGGATGATTCATTTGCACTAGCATGCAAGGGTGTTCTTGTTTACTTACTGTGTCAGTAAGTGAATGTAAACATAAAAGGTTTATGACAGGTACACTGCTGATCTTAATTAGTGTAATTTCTCCCAGACACATCTAAATGTCTCATGTACAAGCTCTTTCACAATATAGTTATTCATTGTGTTTTGTTCCTGACAGTGGAAATGTCCAAGGACTCAAGAAAGAAGAGGTCTTTCTTTATGAAATAGGAGGAAATATTGGTAAGAAGAGCTTCTGAACAACTTCTTTTGCTAGAATAGGATTCCTTGGGACATTGCCCATGGATTTCACTGTGGTTGCATTTTTCTTCATGTCCTTAGTTCTCCATGACACTAAGCAACAGTTACTTCTGGGGAGAAGGAAGCAGAGATGTTGGTATGATCATATTAGTAGTATCTTATTATCTCTCCCAGAGGAAGACAGCAGCTGTAACAGATGTTCCTGACATCTATATACAGCAAAGAAAGACAGAAAGCTTGGATAGGAAGGTTCCTGAAGTTCACCTTACTCATCGCTTTGTGTTGAGATATAATAAGTGAACTTACAGTCCTTCATGCTCTGCATTTAAGCATTGCTTGCAGGCTCCTTTGAGGAATAAAACACTCAACCAGAAAGATGACCTAGTGATGAAATTTTCCAGTGGTTAGTCTTTCCTGCTCTGTGTCTTCCAGACCCTCTTGGTTAAAGCAAATAGCAGATCAGTAAGGTTAACATCAAAGGATAATTTTGAACACAATTCTGAAATTTTCTTTCACAAATGCAGATATTTTTGCATTGGTAATCACGTTTCTAATCACAGAGTTTTTCCCATGTTCATCAAAACAAAAAGAGAATGAGAAAGCAGTATTGGATTTGACTTAGATTTATTTTTTCTTCTTAGCCATGACTTGTCAAACTTTATTTGAAATTATAAAATTCCATGAATACCCAGTACTTCTGTACTCTGCAAGTTTAAATCCTGTATGTAAATTGCTACTTCTAGCATTTTTTCTTTTTACTTAATCACTATTTTAAATCAGTTATATTTGTGTGTCTAAACAAAAAGACTTAATAAATTAAAAATTACACTTTGCTGTGTCCCATACAACAGGTATGTTTTAGTGTTTTTACTAAGTGTGATGGCAAAAAAAGTTGTTACTGGATAGCTGGATGCCAATTAATGTATTATATGTTCTCTTGCATTTCTAATATGTACATACATTGGCTATGCTTGTTAAAGCAGGTTGTGATCCCAGATTTAGAGACATGTTTTAAAAGAGTAGCTTGTTTATTGTAGAGAGGTGTAATCATTGTAGAAAGAATGGTTTTGTCACAGAATTCCGGTGAAACTGGAACAACCTATTGTCAGTTGAAAGATGTGGCAGAAATTGTATGTCTCTTAGAGAAAAGATATGGCTAGTTGCAGACCTGTTTGGCTTTGTTGTGAAGTAGGAGAGAGAGCTTAGGTGTTTTCTTCTGTCTGAATGGTTTACTTCCAGATAATTTCAACTTTAGTCAGTCCTTACAAATGCCAGTCCTTATTAATACTCTCACTTGAGGTAAGAGAATCTCCCTGCCTTCCACCTGCTATATGGATTTAAGTAAACCAAGTTGTCCTGATCTTTGCCATTTCTCTCTCTGCCTGATGTGAGTAATTCGTAGAGACAGCCTGAAAGTGAGTAGTCTCGACAGGCTCATGATACACTCACATGCTTACACTTCAGCTCATAACTGTAATGTGCACAATGCTGCAGTTCTGTCCCCTGTCAGATGGAGCTGCTGAAGTCTTCAGAGATTTTTTGAGTACTCGGTACACTGTAGGGCTTCAGGGCACCGAGCCTGGTTGAGCAGGGGGTCTTGCCTGCTTTGTGCAGGGGTTCCAAAGAGCTGGCAGACAAACCCAGCTGCAGCGTTGCACCTCTGCCTGCCTCCTGCTTCAGGAGCACGTGTGCTGGAAACATCTGGCTTGCACACCAGCCATCTGCCCCAACCGCTTTCATGGTGGAGTAGGAGAGGGGCTGTGATGTAGAGCTGGAAATGCAGGAGATAATGCTTTGCCTGTGGGGGAATGGGGGAGTATGCAGACCTTGATGGATCAGCATATGCTACTTTCATCATAGTTACTAGACATAAATTACTTGCTTGTAACACGCCAAGAACACTCTACTACTTTTCCCTCCTAGGAAAGTAACTGTTACAGGTGTTGTGCAGAACTGCTGACCATGAGGAACAGGATAGGGAGTAACACCTTCTTAGCAAGGACAAACCTTGTTCAAACTTTCAGTTTTAGAATGGAAAAATAACCTGAAATTTTAATGGGCTTCTATGCAAATGTGAACCAAGCATTTGGATTTAACCATGAAGGAACCAGGACATTGCTTCTTTTTCCCTAAACCTTTGCAGAAGGGAGCTGTGCTGTGCATGGTCTGCGTGACGAATCTGACCTAGAACGTGCCACAGTGGTGATACAACCTCTGGTCTCCTCCTTTCTTCTGTCCCACTCTCTCCCCAAGACACAAGGGAAGCGTAAGGGCACTTCTAGGTTTTAGCTGCATTGCCCTTTGTTTAATACCGTGGAGTAGGCATAAAAGCATAAACAGATTAAAACAGTGGCAGGAACTTTGGAAGTTTTTCCCTTTCTTTTTTGATACTGATGTGTAACCACATTATCTCTTTTTCTAGGGGAACGCTGCCTTGATGGTGATACCTACATGAAGGACCTATACCAGCTCAACCCAAATGCTGAGTGGGTTATAAAATCTAAGAAAAGCTAAGCTCACAACTAATGTCAAAGGAACAACCTGTGGACTTATTTTGTAAGGCTGAATGTTTCAAAGGTGTAATGTGTCCTTTCAACATTCAACTGAAATATCTACAGTAATAGAACCTTACCCCATTTGGGGAAAAAAAAAAAAAAAAGAAAAACAAACCAACCACCACAAACTATGGAAACCCAACAGTGATTAGCAGTACATTTTGTTTTACTCGCAGAAAAATTTTGCAAATAGCACAGTTTTCCCATTTATTTGAAAACAAAAATAAGTACCTTAAATATCTCAATGGCACTAATCTACCTCTGGTCTGGTAGGTCTGGTTTCAGAAGAATTTATTTTTCAAATAGATGTTAAACTTTTTTATATTAGAGGTCTACAGTTTGTGTAGAATTGTGTTCATATAGGTCTTTACAGTGCTAGTACACTGGAGAACCACATCCTGATCAGCACTGCTGAATGGTACAGTATTAAAAATACCTAAAACCACTTATATGAACTGCCCAAGTAGGTGTGAAATTCACAGGGAAAAACTACAATGCAAGATATTTTGTCTTTGGAAGTCATAATTTTGTTCACTTTCTAGGTAAAATTTGATGAAAACTATTTAAAAACAACTGTGAAAATGCAGCTTTTTTCTAGATCTCTTAAATATTTTTTATTCTTATTCCAGTTGATTGTATTCTTGAGATTTTTTTTTTTAAAAAAATAAAAGTCCATGGGACAAGATGAGTCATTTTTAAAACTCATCACTCTTGGCAGTGTCCTTTCTGGAATACTGTCATGCACTAGAAAGACCTTTAGGTTTTTCAGCAATGATAGGCAGTCATGTTACATACACTGGTTTCCATTTTTTTTTTTTTGGCATCTGATAAATAGCATTTTGTGAACTGCCAAAACCTGCCAATTACTAGCACAATAAAAACTTCCAGGAAGCATAAAATGACTGTAGAGGGAAACTATAGTCTAAATTTCATAGGTAGCAAACCACCCAATCCTTCAATCAAAACCAGTGTAAAGGTCTACTGTGGAGTTAACATAGGCTTTTTGGATAGTATTTACCACCAGCTTTATGTCTGGTCTATCCCGGACAAAGCTAGAAATCAAGTTCTGATTTCCTTAATGCTGATAGATGCTGTCTAAACCACTTCAAAAATTAATAGTCCACCAGTGAACTATTGCAAATGCTTCTCTTTGCAGGGAAGGCCTGAAAGGTCCCCGTGGAATCTACTGATAATGAATTTTAGACTGATGTGGCTTGTTGCAGCACAAAGAGCTGTGGCCTGTAGCTCCAGAGCCCCAGTCCCACAGCAGCACTTTGGGCTCTCTTGTGTACTGCTTTACAATTTATTTGTAAAGTAGCTCAGCCGTGCTTAAGTGCTCACACCTGCATGCTGACTACCTGAAATGACTACTGTGAAATGATATCCTTGGAATTAAATACTTTCTTTCAGTGCACGCACAGAGTTATATTGACCTCATAGGGAATATTCCACATACAATCAAGGACTGAATTAATTTTTTTTTTTTAATGTGATCAAAGCTGATTAAAAGAATAAAGGGCCTTTCTGCTGAGCTTTGGATACAGGCCCTCACTGTGTTGTTCCCAAAGTAACCACTGGAACTCTCTCTCTTGTATATAAGCAGTGAAACAGAACTCTGAAAGGTCATAAAAAAATTAGACATCTACTGATGAGTTATCCACAGTATATGCACAATTTGGGGGGCTTAAGTATTTATTATTTGGCTTTTTATTTTTTTTAAGTTAAAGGCTGTCTTCATGTGGAAAGAAAGCACTGAAGGATTCTAAAAAGGAGGATGAATAAACCAGGAGATAGTTCTTATATGACTGTACTGCCCTTGATGCTCCATCTAGCTGGGTAGCTGTGTGTGGTGTAGCACTGCGCCACCCACTATGGGCAAACCCTGTAAGACAAATAATTTTGTCAATAGAACAAAACACACTCCCTGTCCTTTAATGTAAGGAGTAGAGTAGAAAACCAGTATAATACTGAGGTAAATATTTATGAATCTAATTAATAAATATAAGGGGGTTTTGTCATGTAATACAAAAATGATGTGTGTTTTCATAATACATTATAGTTCCATAAAAGATTACATGTTACTAGAACTCTAGATGTTATTTTAATTGGGAGCAAAGTGCAGATGGTAGGAACAGCTGTACAGTTTCAGTATAAAACTACAACTGCCCTGTGGCTACGATCTCTTAAATAACTTTGTTTCTGGTTTAGTGCCATTATCTTTTTTAATTTAAAAAGCTCTTTTATAATTAAATGTTTTTTTCTGACTTCTTTTCTCATTTGAATTCTTTGAATTTGTGTGTAAAATGTACACAGTTGACACTAAGCGCTGATTATTTTTTAATTCCACTCTTTATATCTTTGTAGGTAGTTTGTAGTATTGTGTATGAAAAGGGACATTGATAAGTTAGGAGTATTGCAACATGAATGCCCACTGGAAAGGAAATACTGTCTGGAAGTTTAAAATCTCACCACAGTCACAGCTCACTTTAGCTAAATCTGTAATATAGCACTTGCTGGGTATGTGCAAGGGATCAGCACCCCCCTCATTTATTGAGAATACTGTCTCTTAATTCCTCATAATTAAATAATTAAATTGGGGCACAAGGGAGAAGTCCAAAACACGTTCAGAATAAGCTGATAAGAATCTTTTATAATTAAGAAGACTTGGGTTGCTTATTCAGGGCAGTTTGGCAGCAGATCATTGTTTGACTGAAGACTTGGGGAAGCACATCCACAGGGGTTCTCTTCACCCAGCTGACAGGTTAATTGATTTAACACTTACTGTGCAGCCAAGGCAGCCAGAGTGCTCAGCCTATGCTGCAGGGCTGGGATGGGGAAAAGGAAGCAGTGGGGAAGCAGGTGGTGGCCCCTCGTTCCACTGCCTGGATGTTGTGGAGCATGTAAGGGTGGTTTTGTGCTGAAAAATCATAATCCAATATAAGTTTGAGGTGAAGGTAAGAGGATCCGCAATGCTTGTATGGGGTGTTTACGCTTTTCTTGCACTGCCTGTCTTCCTCAAAGACCACTCTTTGTCCTCTTCAAAGGCACTCATTTCCCATAGCCTCCTGTACTTCCTGACCTTGCATGAAGCGTAGGTGCCATCCCTGGATATCTGTGGGGGCTAAGAAGAAAGCTGTCCTCCTGTCCTCCCGACCACCAGCCCCGTGTGTGGGCAGCAGTGAAGCAGGCAGCAGCATGGCAAGCTGTTCTCACCTTGCAGGTCAACAAGCAGCTTGCAGAGTCTGCTGGTGAGGTGTCAGGAGGGGAGTCGGGAGCAGGAAGATGAATGGGTCTGGATGTGTTGGAAGCATTGGCTGAGTTTCCATCAGACCTTTCAGTGACATGACTGAGAGGTACTCAGGGGATGAGGAGATACATTTTTATTCAGTGAGAACCAACACAGAAGGAAATATTTGAGAAAGGTGTGCTTGAAATTTTTTTCCAGCTCATTATTTCTTGGTCAGATATTCTTAAAAGCAATGGAACTGTCCAATAAAATAGGCTCTTTTACCAAATGTTGAGTTAAACTGCAGCAGAAAGCTAACTTGGCAAAAAATTTGCTAAATTATTTCCTCTTTACCACACTTAAATATATCTGAGGTTTAAACTTTGGTTGTGCTTCTAGTTTTAAAAGGTTGCAGCCATTTGAAAAGAATAAAATATGTGTTAATCTTACAGTAATATTTATGATAATTAATTTTGTTATGTAGAGCAATGCTTTAAAGATCTTCAAACCACTGTTTGCATTTGCACACAGACCACATTTGAGCCAGGTAAGTACTTGCCATCCCCATTTAACAGACAGGAAAAGTGTTCATATAAATGGCTGCCCTGCAGCTAGAAGGGATGAACTCAGTCTGGTTTGTAGACACCAAGTATAATCCTCCAAAAATTGTTTTTAAAATCTGCCATATTGCCAATAACAGAAGTACAGCAACTGCAAATCTGACTTCAGGGAACTGTTTTAATAAATATAATACTGTGGTTTTTAGCCTGGTTTCCAAAGGAAATATGTCTAGGGTGATCTTGCTGCCTGTGTTTGTCTTCCTCTAATTACTTTTGAATCTGTTGACAGGCTTCAGTCATCTTTGGCAAATGGGTTTGGGGGTGGGTGTCTCAAAACTAATTAAGTTTCTACAAGCTTCATAAAAATAGGCAACTGGAAGGGAGACAGAGGCAGTATGAGTCTTGTGTCCAAAGGGAAGGTGACAGCACAAACTCAGCCTTTATTTAGGCACCAGAACAGATGTGGGAGAGCCTCTACCCATGCTCTAACCAGGAGGGAGGGAGGGAGGATGTGCTTAGAGCTCACAGCCAACCGTCGGGAACTGGCATCAGGCATTTGGATGCCTGTGAAAGCACTTGTTAGTGTTACCTTCTGACTTCTGAATCTCTTTTGCTGACATGATCTGGGTGGGTGCCTGTTGCTGGAGCTGCAGTTGTTCTCTTTGACTGGCATTTGTGGTCCAGCTTCTCTGCAACTTCTGGTTAGTATGGCTCATCTCCATCCCTTCCCTATGGACTGAGCAACAAACTGTGCACCTTCAAGGCCTGAGTGGGCGAGGAGGTGGGTAGAAGTACATATGCTCACCTCACTTGTAGGGCTGTTGGAAATTACCTTTGTCCTGCACAAAGATCAGGTCTGAAATTGGTCAGTATCAAAGGACAGCCTTCACATGCAGGTTTTAAACTATTGTGGGAATATAACGCCCTTCAGATCCTCTGTTCTGCATCAGGTGGTGATGGTGGTTCAAAATCCCTGAACATATCACCACTCCTTAATTAGTCCCTTTTGGGATAGTTGAAAGGATCCTTTGTTCCTCCTGTGCTGGTGTAAAACCAATGAGTAACACTCATTCACAATGAGCGCCAAAGTCTCTGTGTTTTACATGGCATCATATGGTGTTCTAACTACATATATCTAATCCATGATAGTGGTCACTTGTGTGTTCCTGTCTGCTTTCATGCATCCGTTTGGCTGCACTGAGACCTTTTCAGCTTCCCAAAGTCATGTATTTGATGTATTTTTCTCACACTTGCAGCTAGTCATGGGTTACATAACTCATTTAGCTGAGCTGGTGCATCAGGTGGGTACAACCATAGTATCTGCTTGTCTGGACACAGTGAAACTGCGAGGATAGAAAGCTTTGCATAGCAGAAAATCACAGACTTGCATGAATTACTGGAATATCCTTTGCAGATTATCAACGTGCAGCTGTATGACTCACTCCAGATGACCCAGAATAGATGAGGGGACACATAATTGCTTTGAAATGTCAGAGGTTCCAAACCCTGGGTGGCGCTGGATGAGCAGCTGGAAACTGGTTTCTTGCTTACTCACTTTTTCCCATAATCTGACGAAAGCTGTTTGATTTAAATCTTGCCTTCGGATTTTCTCACCACTATGAGGGTGGTGGGACACTGGAACAGGTTGCTCAGGGAAGTTGTGGATGCTCCATCACTGGAGGTGTTCAAGGTGAGGTTGGATGGGGCCTTGTACAACCTGGTCTAGTGGGAGGTGTCCCTGCCCATGGCAGAGGGGCTCGAACTAGATCTTTAAGATCCCTTCCAACCCAAACCATTGTATGATGTCTAACCTAATTTAGTTGTTTTGATTGTATTCTAGTATGTTCCCACATTATGCATTGTAAGTTGTAAGGCAGATGAACTCTGAAGCTTTCATTCCGGATGCTTCTCTGCTGCTACAGTCTGCCAGAAGCTGACTTTATGCAGAAGTCTCATTCAGCATGCACGAAGGGAGTTTCCTTCAGCAGG